>NC_025698.1:31157319-31173111 GCF_000633955.1 Camelina sativa | reverse complement strand
GGCTTTGCAGATGCATTCTTTGATCTCTCTAGCCTTCAGTTTTCGTGGGAAGTTCCAGATGAGGACAATGTTCTCGTATTTAAACTTTGAGACTCGCCAGTTATCTGCATTACTGTGGCCTGTTCGAAGGTCGATGATATCACCTCTAGTCCAGCTGAGATAAAGACGGTTGATGTACTTCTCAAGTTTCTCATTATGGGCCAAGTTATCTGATTGCGAATGCTGTGTGAAGTCGAACCCTAGATGATTGCATGCCTGCGCAAAGATGCAACCTGTCATGAAAGCATCATAACCGGCTTCATGTTTTCCTCCTGCATTCCAGTTAGAACACCTGAAGCAGAGAAAACGTCGGTTCAAAATCAAAACAATTTAAATCAGAAAACAGTCAAGTGTTCATGCCGAGAATAAAGAAGGAACAAACCTAAAGTTGTCTACTTCAACATCAATCTTGACACGCTGCTGAAGATGCGAGTCCGAGGATCTTGAAGAAAACTCGATTTGCGGACATAACGAAGAAAACGCGGAGGATAGTGATGTACTGGACTTTTTCATCCGCTGATGCAACATTGGGTTCACATTTAAGAGTATTTTGGTGTCAACAATGTAAGGAAAGTGACTGTTGATGGAGGCGACGAATTTCTCAGCTGTTGAAGGAAGAGGACCAACAAATTTGCTGTATACATGTGCAATATCTGTGTCAGATGAACAAAATGGTTAGAGCGAGGGATCATTAAGTTACAAAACCTTCATAGACGTATAGAGAAGCAACTTGCTTACGTACCGAGGAAACAATTATGACCAACAATCAACTTCTTCTCTGAAGCAAGTAGATCAATCACTTGACGGAACCCGATTGCAGATTGTAATTTTCTTTCCCCCACTCTCTTGCGCTCATCCTTTGCCTCCTTCTGTGAATAGAGACACAGTAATAATGATATTTAAATCAAAGAAGGCTTTAAGTAGACGAATCAGTGACTACATTATAGCTAGATCATCTTCACTTCATCATTCCCAGTCAAGATTCAAATGATAACATATCTTTCCAGCAATGTAAATGCTAANACCCTAGATGATTGCATGCCTGCGCAAAGATGCAACCTGTCATGAAAGCATCATAACCGGCTTCATGTTTTCCTCCTGCATTCCAGTTAGAACACCTGAAGCAGAGAAAACGTCGGTTCAAAATCAAAACAATTTAAATCAGAAAACAGTCAAGTGTTCATGCCGAGAATAAAGAAGGAACAAACCTAAAGTTGTCTACTTCAACATCAATCTTGACACGCTGCTGAAGATGCGAGTCCGAGGATCTTGAAGAAAACTCGATTTGCGGACACAACGAAGAAAACGCGGAGGATAGTGATGTACTGGACTTCTTCATCCGCTGATGCAACATTGGGTTCACATTTAAGAGTATTTTGGTGTCAACAATGTAAGGAAAGTGACTGTTGATGGAGGCGACGAATTTCTCAGCTGTTGAAGGAAGAGGACCAACAAATTTGCTGTATACATGTGCAATATCTGTGTCAGATGAACAAAATGGTTAGAGCGAGGGATCATTAAGTTACAAAACCTTCATAGACGTATAGAGAAGCAACTTGCTTGCATACCGAGGAAACAATTATGACCAACAATCAACTTCTTCTCTGAAGCAAGTAGATCAATCACTTGACGGAAACCGATTGCAGATTGTATTTTTCTTTCCCCCACTCTCTTGCGCTCATCCTTTGCCTCCTTCTGTGAATAGAGACACAGTAATAATGATATTTAAATCAAAGAAGGCTTTAAGTAGACGAATCAGTGACTACATTATAGCTAGATCATCTTCACTTCATCATTCCCAGTCAAGATTCAAATGATAACATATCTTTCCAGCAATGTAAATGCTAACTTACCATGAGATTTTCCTTGTCCGATTCTGATTCAGTGTACACTACAAAGTCTTGTGAACATGAACTTTTATCATTTGAATGTATGTAGACAAGATCTCCAAAATGCTTTCCTAAAACCTGCAAAAGCCAAATCCAAAGCCAAGAGATTAAAAGAAAAAACAGTCTAAAGAAAAGATGAACAACAGAGATCATTCTTAGAACAGAGAGCATTACCGAGTTAATAACTCTGAGCTGATGAGAAGTGAAACCCTTGAGGCTGAGAGCTGGACGCATCTGGTGAAACACGGTTTCAGTACTCCGAGTTGATTCATTCGAGATCCTTGGAGACTCAGAGGATACATTACCACCGTTTAAAAGGCCAGTCCGCCATTCATTCAACATGTTCTTCATCCTTTCAGCGAATAGAACATCCGCCAATCGCACCAACTTCAAATCTTCTGTTTCACCCGATGAATCAATCCCCTCCTCTCTGTATAGCGTTTCCAAACGCTTACTTGCCTCTTCCTCTTGTCGTCTGGACAAATAAGATATTCCTGGGATTATTCAAATATGTGAATTCCTCGGGGACGACTAACTACACTTTCAAAACATACTTGATTGCTAAACTCTTTTTTGGTCTTGAGAACATCCAAATTTGGAATGTAAAAAGCATATGCAAACATAAGGACCAAATAAAAAGGAGAAAGGAGGCACCTTCATGTATGCAAGTGTTGAAATCAAATTGATACTTGGCGAGAAAATCCATGGAAGTCGTCTGGCAGAGAAACTCATGAGCTGGTGGATCAAATGTGAGCTCTTGCCGAGGAAATACAAAGAAATTTTGCCTGCCCAAAATAGACAAAACCCATCGGCAAAGCAACACAATTTTAAGGTAAAGAGAGAAGGAGAAAGAGAGAAAGAGAGAGGACACTAACGGGTGGGAAACGAATGACTGAGTTCGAGCATCCCAACGAAAGGGACATACGCCGAACTGAACGACGGCGAATTTCTCGGCGGAGTCTTTGACTTTGAGGTATCTGACGTCGTAGCGGTCGAACTCTAAGGAGTCTCGCCACGGAGCGCTCGTCACGCCAGTCATCTCTAGGTCAATCGCCACGAAATCAGCAGCCTTCACGAGTGCACGCAGATCATTCAGCGTCTTCTCGAAGTTCGACCTCGTCACATGCTTCAACGGAAAAGCCACCGTCGCCGCCGCAGCCGTTGAATTACTAACTCTCTCCGCCGCCGAAGAGCAGAAGCTGTAGGCAAGAAGAGGCCTCAAAGGCCATTGCTTTTGCCGGCGCATTTTTTTGAACAGAGAGAGAGAGAGAGAGAGAGAGAATCAAACGACCATTGTTTAGGTTTTGCTCATCGGTGGAAGAGAAGACTCCGATAACAAAACGTTACCGTTTTCATAAATTTCAGTCTTTTGAAATATACACTTGCACAGTCTGCCGTTTATAGGTTAATAAAACTGCAAGCATTTGTCTTTACATGGCTTGAAACAGCGTGGTCTGTTTTTGTTTTTCCGATGAACAAATTACAAAACGAACCAAATTCGCCACCGTTGTGTTACACAATGGCGTTTGCAGAAGAAGTGGCTGTCTTCACTGAGACTAACTTGGGAACTGGAATCGTCATGACGGTTCCTCTGGATATCACAGCAGCAGATTTCAAGAGTAAGCTCGAGACCACCCCTCTAAAATAAAAACCCTCTTTTTCTCTTTCGATTTTGTTTTCCGTAAGCTACAGTGTTCTGTAAAAGTTTTGGTCTTTCTCGGTTTCTCAATTTCGTAACTTAGCTTATAGGTGTGTACTGGTAGGCAGTATTCTTCGATTCAATCTTTCTGGATGTATAATGTATTGGCCTTTGAGTAAACTGATATGCATGCGCATTTGTGGGGATGCTAGAGATAAATTTGAAGATTATGATTCCAATGATGAGCACTAAAACAAGTGTTCTTTTCACATTGTCTTCTGCATCATTGGTGTTTGTTTTTTTCTTTTGATGTTCTGTCTATTACACACTTGAGGACCTGCACGGTTGCCTTTCTCAGTTCTTTTGAATTGTCTTATCATTTGTTAATATGTTAATGTTTCTTCAGGACAGCATGAGATGAGATAACACATGTATTGTCTTGTTCCTTCAAATCGAAGATTGATGATCTTTTTTGTTTGTGTTACACTATTTTGATACCTACTTTTTACCATTTTTTTTTTTTATAACAGAACATGTACCAATGCAAAGTGTTTTCTTTTGCAGGAAAACTCGAGAAGACACATGCAAGTTGCTTATCGAGCTTGGGGGAGATACAAGTTCATGGTCTGATGGTAATGCAAATAAGCAAGCATTTCCATTTTCAATCCATTGCTTGCAAAGAGTCGTTCTAACGTTTGCTTCTTTTGTGGTATAGGTTAAACGAAAGTCTCGCTTTTATCACCTTGTCGAGTCTTTGCCTATGCAGTACGTCTTCCGGGATAACCAAAAGCCCTGGTTTATCCATGCGAAAGCTCGGGTCGTAAACGGATCACAACAGCCAAGCATACCTAACAGCATAGAGAAGGCGCAAATTAGACAGGACATCTCCATATCTAACAGCATTGAAGGAGTCACTGCGCTGATCCAACAAGGTGAAAACAAGAAGACAAAGAAGTCTAGGGCGAAACCAAATTCTAAAAATCTTGCTGCTGAGCCTGAGAGACAAACGGTTTTTGACAAGAGAGAGTATCTTAGTCCTTCCACACCGGAACCTGAAGCCATAAGATCGTCATCATCAATAGCAAGTGCTGCTGAGATGGAAAACACTGAATGTTTCAACAGCTTCATAGCAAAAACGCCGGAGAGGAAACGTGGAGACTCTGTGGATATAAACGAAATGATAGGCAAGAAAGTAACTGTGGCTGCAAACAACATCAGAATGCACGGAAAGAGTCATATTTCTTCTTCATTGTCATCATCTATATTCAAAAGCAAGACTCTAGATGGTAAGAGAGTCAGTTCTGCTACAAAATTTCTGGTGTTTGAGGTACCTGACTCTGAGGATTNTTTTTTTTTTTTTTTTTTTTTTTTTTTAAATTAAGCTCTCTCCTTAATGCCTCATTGCACTAGAAGTAGCTTTGTGTAGATGTGCAAGTGCTGATGATTATTTTTTGGCAAATAGTTTGTAAATATATTAGTATGATTCTGTTTCAAAATATATTGTAATTCATGAGAGAAGAAATCAAAAAAGGCATTAGATGTGAAGAAAAGAATCAGAGAATTGTCTTTAGCTTTTGCTTCTACTCTCTTTTTTTTCAAGGATTCTCCTTTTTACTTTCTAATCAAACTCGTTTAAGAATTAAAGATGCTTCATATAATAGGATAGATAAAAAAAATCAAAATAATATGGCTATATCAAGATCATTGATATATCTTGCAACAGATTTATGCACAGGATCTATAAAATATAAATATTCGGAAGTATCAAAACATTTTTTCATATTAAATTACAAGAAATTAAATATGTAAAGTATTTTGACAAATTTTTATACTTTTTCTTTTTTGGCTTGATTTTTGATAAATATTATGGTAAGTCAATAATAAATAAAAAATAGTTCCAATATTAGTAAAAGAAGAAAATTGGGAAAAAATATATTCAAGAAAGCAATAATAATAATAATAAAATTTTCACCAAAAAAAAGAAAGTAATAATAAAAGAAAATAGTTATATGTTAAACCGGCATTGGAAGAAAAAATGTTCTGGAGGTGTGTGTATAAAACACAAAGCGCCTTAGCTTAGAAATCTTCTCTCCACTTCTCTCTCTCTCTCTCAGCGTCTTTCTCTCTCCCTATCAAAATCCCTTCTTCTCTCTATTTTTACGCGATCCTCTTCAAAACCCTAGTTTCGGATCGCTCCACCTCACTTGCGATTTCTCCAAGGAACCTCAATTCTTCTCTTCTTCTTTTTTTTCCCTCCTCTTCTCGTTCTCGTTCTCGTTCGTCTACCTCACCGATCGCCATCAATCCAAGTAATTAGACCAGATCATCCCCCGTTGATTTTTTTTTTTGATTCGAGTCCTCCTTAATCTCGGTGTATTGATCAATTCACGATTTGATCAGTGCTTAATCCTCTTAGTCTTTTTTTTTTCTTTTTTTCTTCAGGAGATGCTCCCCTGCCTCTAAAATCTAATCATCATGAAGCTTAGAAGGAGAAGGACTTCGGAAGTGGTGAGTGTTCCTAATTAAACCCTTTGATCATATTAGATTACTGTATCTCTCTTTGCATTTGCGTGTTTATCTACTTTCTAGATCACTCTTTTCTGCTACTTGTTACTGATTTATATTTTGTTCTCTGGGCTTATCGTAGAACTAGCATGTATCTTTTACTCGATCAACACATCATCGGGGTTCTGTGAATTTTTTTGGGTTTAATGTTGTTTTTTGGTGGATGGTTTATTCATATGATCTTTGTTTCATTCCTTTAATGGGGTTTCTCTTCTTAAGACAAGCCGTGGAGGCGTTGGGTAAATGGTTTTTAATTGGGTTTTATATCTTTTATTGTGTGCGGGTTCCATTCTATTTGATGTTGTATGTATTGCCTGTGTTAACACCCCTTCTTTTATTTCTTCCAGCCTCCCAAAATCAAATCTTTCATTAATAGTGTTACTGCTGTTCCACTCGAGCAAATACATGAACCCCTTGCATGTTTCCGCTGGGAATTCGACAAGGTAATTTAATATCGTCTTTTCCTTCTTTTTTTTTTTTTTTTCTTTTTTTTCTTGTCTACTCTTGTTTTCATGTATGGAGCGTTTTCTTTTTCTTTTTTTTTTTTAAGGGTGACTTTCATCACTGGGTGGACCTCTTCAATTACTTTGACACATTTTTTGAGAAGCACGTTAAAGTAAGGAAAGATCTGCATATTGATGAAACCTTTGAGGAATCTGATCCACCTTTCCCAAAGGATGCTGTTCTGCAAGTTCTCCGAGTTATCAGAGTTGTTTTAGAGAATTGCACAAATAAACATTTTTATAGTTCTTATGAGGTAATTATCTGTTGTGCCAGAATCCCCCGAAATATCATTGATATTTTCCCAAGATACGACTTTATATTGCTGATATTTATCAACTCTTGTTCTATGTTGATTGCTGGTTGTTTCGCTAGATATATTGCTTTATATACTAAGCTGTCTATCTCTATAATTCTGACACACTTTTTTTCTTCATAACTGCAGCAGCATCTTTCTCTCCTGCTTGCATCTACTGATGCAGATGTTGTTTCAGCCTGTCTGCAGACGTTGGCTGCCTTTTTGAAAAGGCAAGTTGGAAAGTACTCCATAAGAGATGCTTCCCTGAATTCGAAACTATTTTCCCTTGCACAAGGCTGGGGAGGAAAAGAGGAAGGCCTTGGCTTGACGTCCTGTGCCACAGAAGACAGTTATGATCAGGTTTCTCACCAGCTAGGTTGTACTCTTCATTTTGAGTTTTATGCTTCTAATGAATCATCAAGTGAGCTTCCTGGCGGTTTACAAGTTATCCATGTACCTGATGTCAGCATGCGTGCAGAGTCTGACCTGGAAATTCTGAACAAATTAGTCATTGATCATAATGTTCCTCCCAGTTTGCGATTTGCGTTGTTGACCAGATTGAGATTTGCAAGGGCGTTCTCTTCTTTGGCAACCCGGCAGCAGTATACATGCATTCGCTTATATGCTTTCATTGTATTGGTTCAAGCAACTGGTGACACTGAGAATGTTGTTTCTTTCTTTAATGGCGAACCCGAGTTTGTAAATGAGTTAGTTACGCTGGTAAATTATGAGGATACTGTTCCAGAGAAAATGAGGATACTATGCATGCTTTCCTTGGTTGCACTATCGCAAGATCGAACTCGGCAGCCGGCTGTTATAACTGCAGTCACATCTGGGGGGAATCGTGGTTTGCTATCTGGCCTAATGGAGAAAGCGATTGATTCTGTTATTCGTAATACCTCCAAGTGGTCTCTGGGTTTTGCGGAAGCCTTGTTATCCCTTGTTACAGTCCTGGTTTCGTCATCGTCTGGATGTTCTGCCATGCGAGAAGCTGGTCTTATTCCGACCCTAGTGCCTCTCATCAAAGATACTGATCCCCAGCACTTGCATTTGGTCAGTGCCGCTGTGCATATATTAGAAGCCTTCATGGATTACAGCAATCCAGCTGCTGCTTTGTTCAGAGATTTGGGTGGCTTAGATGATACTATCTTTCGGTTGAAACTGGAAGTCTCTTGTAAGGAAGACGATGTGAATGAAAAAAATTGCAGTTCTGATAGTAATGGGCCAAATACTGAACAGCTTCCCTATTCTGAAGCACTAATTTCGTATCACAGGAGATTGTTGTTAAAAGCTTTGTTACGTGCAATATCTCTTGGAACTTATGCTCCTGGTAACACTAACCTCTATGGTTCCGAGGAAAGCTTGTTGCCTGAATGCTTATGCATTATCTTTCGGAGGTCAAAAGATTTTGGGGGTGGAGTATTCTCGCTTGCTGCCACTGTCATGAGTGATCTCATTCATAAAGATCCCACTTGTTTCAATGCTTTAGATTCAGCCGGTATAACGTCTGCATTTCTTGATGCTATATCTGATGAGGTCATCTGCTCTGCAGAAGCCATAACATGTATTCCGCAGTGTCTGGATGCTCTGTGTCTCAACAATAATGGTCTTCAAGCTGTAAAGGACCGAAATGCCTTGAGGTGTTTTGTGAAAATTTTTACGTCTTCGTCTTATCTGCGGGCTCTTACTGGCGATACACCTGGTTCTTTGTCAAGTGGGCTTGACGAACTCTTAAGGCATCAATCTTCATTGCGCACTTATGGAGTTGATATGTTCATTGAGATCCTCAATTCCATGTTGGTTATTGGATCTGGGATGGAGGCCACCACCTCTAAGTCAGCGGATGTGCCTACTGATGCTGTTCCTGTTCCTATGGAAATTGACGTTGATGAGAAGAGCTTGGCAGTTTTGGATGAGGCAGAATCATCTTCTGACACTTCTCCAGCAAACACTGAGCTGTTTCTTCCAGATTGTGTGTGTAATGTTGCTCGTCTTTTTGAAACAGTTCTTCAGAATGCGGAAGTATGTTCCCTGTTTGTTGAGAAGAAAGGAATCGATGCTGTTTTGCAGCTATTCTCTTTACCTCTTATGCCGCTAACAAATTCCCTTGGTCAAAGTTTTTCTGTCGCTTTTAAGAACTTCTCCCCTCAGCATTCGGCTGGTCTAGCCCGTATAGTGTGCTCCTACTTACGAGAACATCTGAAGAAGACAAATGGCCTTTTGGTTTCCATTGAAGGCACTCAGTTTCTTAAATTAGAGTCTGCGCTCCAGACGAAGATTTTGAGATCTCTTTCCTGCCTAGAAGGCATGTTGTCCCTCTCCAACTTTTTGTTGAAAGGAACAGCTTCAGTTATCTCAGAATTGAGTGCTGCTGATGCTGATGTACTGAAAGAACTTGGTATAACATACAAGCAAACGATTTGGCAGATGGCCTTGTGTAATGATACAAAGGAAGATGAAAAAACGAGTGTAGGTCGAGGATCTGATAATTCAGTTTCAGCATCATCCAGTAATATTGAAAGAGAGAGTGATGAGGATTCAAACAATGCTTCTGCCTTCAGATACACAAACCCTGTATCTATTAGAAGCAGTAGTTCTCAGTCTATTTGGGGTGGGGATCGCGAATTTCTGTCTATTGTGCGTTCTGGCGATGGTATTCATGGTCGTACTCGACATGCAATAGCCCGTATGAGGGGTGGTAGAACTCGTCGACATGTGGAGTCTTTTAATTTTGATTCTGATATTCCAACTGATCTACCAGAAACGTCATCTTCCCATGAGCTGAAAAAGAAAAGCACTGAAGTTCTCATTGTTGAAATTTTAAACAAGCTGAATTGTACACTACGTTTTTTCTTCACGGCCCTTGTGAAAGGATTTACCTCTGCTAATCGTCGTAGGATTGATGGAGCATCATTGAGTTCAGCATCTAAGACGCTTGGTACCGCCTTAGCTAAAGTATTTCTTGAAGCTCTTAACTTCGAGGGTTATGGTGCTACTGCTGGGCATGACATCTCTCTGTCAGTGAAGTGCCGATACCTTGGAAAAGTGGTAGATGGCATCACTTCCCTGACATTTGATACTCGAAGGAGGGTCTGTTTTACAGCTATGGTGAATAGTTTTTATGTCCATGGAACATTTAAGGAACTTCTCACAACATTTGAAGCTACAAGCCAGTTGCTTTGGACAGTGCCGTTTTCAATTCCTGCATCTAATACTGAGAATCAGAAGCCAGGTGAAAGGAATATATGGTCTCACAGTACGTGGTTGGTAGATACTCTGCAAAACTATTGCCGAGCACTGGACTATTTTATTAATTCTACATATCTTTTATCCCCAGCCTCTCAAACGCAGCTTCTTGTGCAGCCAGCTTCAGTTGGTTTGTCGATTGGACTTTATCATGTACCAAGGGAGCCTGAGACTTTTGTGCGAAATCTGCAGTCTCAGGTTCTGGATGTCGTACTACCTATATGGAACCACACTATGTTTCCAAATTGCAATCCTAATTTTGTTGCTTCAGTTACTTCGCTTGTTACACATATATACTCTGGTGTTGTGGATGCTAGACAAAATCGCAGTGGTGTTACCCGGGGTACAAACCAAAGAGCCTTGCCTCTACAACCTGACGAAGCCATTGTTGGTATGATTGTTGAAATGGGATTTTCAAGGGCAAGGGCTGAAGACGCGTTACGAAGAGTTGGAACAAACAGTGTTGAAATGGCTATGGAGTGGTTGTTTACCAATCCTGAGGATCCTGTGCAGGAAGATGACGAATTGGCCCAAGCACTTGCCCTGTCTCTTGGAAGTTCATCTGACACTCCAAAACTTGAGGATACAGAAAAGCCTGTAGATGTTCCGCAGGAAGAAGCGGAGCCAAAAGAACCACCTGTTGATGAAGTTATTGCTGCATCAGTGAAGTTATTTCAGAGTGATGATTCTATGGCTTTCCCGTTGGTGGATTTGTTTGTGACACTTTGTAACCGAAACAAAGGGGAAGATCGGCCAAAAATAGTGTCGTATCTTATTCAGCAACTGAAGCTTGTACAACTTGATTTCTCCAAGGATACTGGTGCTTTGACTATGATACCACATATTTTAGCATTAGTACTCTCTGAAGATGATCACACACGAGAAATTGCTGCACAAGATGGTATTGTGACCGTAGCGATTGGTATCTTGACGGATTTCAACCTTAAGAGTGAATCTGAATCAACTGAGATTCTAGCTCCAAAATGCATTAGTGCTTTGCTTCTTGTCTTGAGCATGATGCTGCAGGCACAGACAAGACTCTCGTCTGAATATGTGGAAGGAAATCAAGGTGGATCTTTAGAGCCGAGCAATTCTCCACAAGACTCTACGGCAGCTTTTAAAAACGCGTTATCTTCAGATGTTGCTAAAGGGGAGTCAAACCAGGCTTTGGAATCGATTTTTGGAAAATCTACAGGCTATCTGACCATGGAAGAGGGTCAAAAAGCTTTACTTATCGCCTGTGGCCTCATAAAGCAACGTGTTCCAGCTATGATCATGCAGGCTGTGCTTCAGTTATGTGCTCGTCTAACGAAAACACATGCTTTAGCTATCCAGTTTCTGGAAAATGGAGGTTTATCTTCACTTTTTAATCTTCCGAAAAAATGTTTTTTCCCGGGGTATGATACCGTTGCATCTGTTATTGTTCGGCATCTTGTTGAAGATCCTCAAACTCTCCAAACTGCTATGGAATCTGAAATACGACAGACCTTGAGTGGGAAGAGACATATAGGTAGGGTATTACCTCGGACATTCCTCACAACAATGGCGCCTGTAATTTCAAGAGATCCGGTTGTTTTTATGAAAGCTGTGGCTTCAACTTGTCAGTTGGAGTCATCAGGAGGGAGGGACTTTGTGATACTGTCAAAGGAAAAAGAAAAGCCAAAAGCTTCTGGCAATGAACACGGACTCTCTTTGAATGAACCCCTTGGAATATCTGAAAATAAGCTTCATGATGGGTCAGGAAAATGTTCAAAAAGCCACAGGCGAGTCCCTGCTAACTTCATCCAGGTTATTGATCAGCTTATTGACATTGTCTTGAGTTTTCCTAAGGTGAAGAGGCAGGAGGATGATGAAACCAATTTAATTTCGATGGAGGTTGATGAGCCGACTACTAAAGTGAAGGGTAAATCAAAAGTTGGTGATCCGGAGAAAGCAGAACTTGGGTCTGAAAAATCTGAAGAATTGGCCAGGGTAACATTCATTTTGAAGTTGTTGAGTGATATTGTTCTCATGTACTTGCATGGTACCAGTGTAATACTGAGGCGGGATACAGAAATATCTCAACTTCGAGGATCCAATCTACCTGATGATTCACCTGGAAATGGAGGGTTAATTTACCATGTCATTCACCGATTGCTTCCTATATCTCTCGAAAAGTTTGTTGGACCTGAAGAATGGAAGGAGAAACTGTCTGAAAAGGCTTCCTGGTTTCTCGTCGTTTTGTGCAGTCGTTCCAGTGAAGGGCGTAGAAGAATAATCAATGAGCTTTCGAGGGTTTTATCCGTATTTGCGTCTTTGGGAAGGAGTTCGAGTAAAAGTGTTCTATTACCTGATAAAAGAGTTCTTGCTTTTGCTGACCTGGTTTATTCGATCTTGACAAAGAATTCATCTTCAAGCAATGCACCTGGTTGTGGCTGCTCACCTGACGTTGCAAAGAGCATGATAGATGGGGGAACTATTCAGTGTCTGACCAGCATCCTTAACGTGATTGATCTTGACCACCCTGATGCTCCAAAGCTTATCACTCTTATTCTCAAGTCTCTTGAGACATTAACGAGGGCTGCAAATGCTGCTGAGCAGCTAAAGTCAGAAGGACACAACGAGAAAAAAAGCACCGATTCTGATGAGAGACATGATAGTCATGGAACTTCAACTGAGGCTGAAATTGATGAGCTGAATCAAAATAATAGCAGTCTTCAGCAAGTACCAGATGCAGCAGAGAATGGACAGGAGCAGCCTCAAGTTTCCTCACAAAGCGAAGGTGAAAGGGGTTCGAGTCAAACCCAGGCTATGCCTCAGGAGATGAGGATAGAGGGCACTGAGACAATACTGCCTGAGCCTATTCAAATGGATTTCATGCGAGAAGAGATTGAAGGTGATCAAATAGAAATGACTTTTCATGTTGAAAATAGGGCTGACGATGATGTAGATGATGATATGGGCGATGAAGGGGAGGATGATGAAGGAGATGATGAAGACGCAGATTTAGTGGAAGATGGAGCTGGTGTTATGTCTCTTGCTGGAACTGATGTGGAAGACCCTGAAGATACTGGCCTTGGAGATGAATATAATGATGACATGATTGATGAGGATGAGGATGATTTCCACGAGAATCGTGTAATAGAGGTGCGGTGGAGGGAAGCTCTTGATGGCCTGGATCACTTCCAGATTCTTGGGCGATCTGGTGGTGGAAATGGTTTTATTGATGATATTACAGCTGAGCCTTTTGAAGGTGTGAATGTGGATGATCTGTTTGCTCAACGGAGACCCTTGGGTTTCGAGCGTAGACGTCAAACAGGCAGATCATCTTTTGATCGATCTGGTTCAGAAGTACATGGTTTTCAGCATCCGCTCTTCTCCAGACCTTCACAAACTGGCAATACAGCGTCAGTGTCAGCAAGTGCTGGCAGCATATCCAGGCATTCAGAAGCTGGCAGCTATGACGTAGCACAGTTTTACATGTTTGATACACCTGTTCTACCATTTGATCATGTGCCAGTTGATTCTTTCAGTGATCGTTTAGGAGGTGTTAGGGCACCTCCTCCATTGACTGATTATTCTGTTGTTGGCATGGATTCATCAAGAAGAGGGGTTGGTGATAGTCGATGGACTGATATAGGTCATCCTCAGCCAAGTAGCCTTTCTGCTTCAATTGCCCAGTTGATAGAAGAACATTTTATTTCCAACTTGCGTGCTTCTGCTCCAGCAGATACTATTGTTGAAAGGGAGACTAATACCACAGAAGTCCAAGAGCAGCAGCACCCAATTGTTCCTCCATCTGTTGGAAGTGAAACTGTTTTGGAGGATGGTAATGAAGGTAGTCAACAAAGTGAAGAACGTGAACTGTTAAATAACAATGAAAATGTTAATAACCCACCTGATGCGACGGCTGGAAGTTTCTATCAGGCTCAAGCTAATCTAGCTTCTCCAGTCGTCCGAGATGCAGGTGAAAGCCCGCAGCCTCTTCCTTTGAACAGTACACCTAATGAGATTGATAGAATGGAAGTTATGGAAGGTGATGGAGCACCTATTGAGCAAGCAGACCGCGAAACAGTGCATCTTATCTCCACTGCCCATGGTCAAGATGTGTCTGTAACCGTGACCCCTTCTGCAGTTGATGGTCCTGATTCTAATTTTCAACCAAGTGTTGATGTAGATATGAGTGGCGATGGTGCAGAGGGAAATCAAAGTGTGCAACCTTCACCTTTGAACCGTGACAACAATGAGCTCTCATCCATGGAAGCTACACAAGATGTGAGAAGTGATGAACAAGTTGATGAAGGTAGCTTGGATGGTGGAGCACCTGAAACGAATGCCATCGATCCTACGTTTTTGGAAGCTCTCCCTGAAGATTTGCGGGCAGAAGTCCTTGCTTCTCAGCAAGCTCAGTCTGTCCAGCCTCCAACTTATGAACCACCTCCAGTAGACGACATAGATCCTGAATTTTTGGCTGCACTCCCCCCGGATATCCAAACAGAAGTTCTTGCTCAACAAAGGGCACAAAGGATGGTACAGCAGTCACAAGGACAACCAGTTGACATGGATAACGCTTCAATTATTGCTACTCTACCTGCTGATTTACGTGAAGAGGTTTGTATCTCTTTATTTGAAGTTAGGTTATTTGAATTTTGAAATGATTATAACAATCTAAAATATGCTATTTTCAGGTTCTCTTAACTTCTTCAGAAGCAGTTTTGGCAGCTTTGCCTTCACCTTTACTTGCAGAAGCGCAGATGCTCAGAGACCGAGCAATGAGTCACTATCAGGCTCGTAGTAGTGGTTTTGGAAGTAGCCACAGGCTGAATAATCGGAGGAATGGTTTGGGTTACAATAGGCTGACAGGGATGGACAGGGGTGTTGGAGTCACTATTGGTCAGAGGGCTGTTTCATCTTCTGCAGATGGCTTGAAAGTTAAAGAGGTTGAAGGAGACGCTCTTGTGAATGCTGATGCCTTGAAATCACTAATCAGGCTATTACGACTAGCACAAGTAAGAGGCACTCCTGTTTTTTCCTAACCTCTTCTAGCAATTATTTTTCAATGCCGAAATGACTAATTTAATTGAAGTATCTCAAGAACTTTTTTATGCTAACAATGATGTTCTTTTTAATGTAACAGCCGTTGGGAAAAGGCCTTCTGCAGAGGCTTCTATTAAATTTATGTGCTCACAGCGGTACAAGAGCAAACCTGGTTCAACTTTTACTGGATATGATTAGGCCAGAGATGGAAACATCACCAAGCGAGTTGGCGATAACTAATCCGCAAAGACTCTATGGCTGTCAATCAAATGTCGTTTATGGTCGATCGCAGCTGTTGAATGGTAGTACTTCCTGCCAAAATTCTTTGTTTGCTATTCTTGCAAGAACCCTGAGCACCGACTGACTTTATTTGTTCTTAACACAGGTCTTCCTCCTTTAGTGTTCCGTCGGGTGCTTGAGGTTTTGACTTACTTGGCGACAAATCATTCTGCTGTTGCTGACATGTTGTTTTACTTTGATTCGTCACTTCTATCCCAGTTGTCAAGCCCAAAAGCCTCTGTATATGAAGGCAAGGGTAAAGAGAAAGTTACTCATGTGGCAGATCCCCGGGATCTGGAGATACCTCTGGTTGTCTTCCT
>NC_025698.1:31137187-31156514 GCF_000633955.1 Camelina sativa | reverse complement strand
TCCTGCCAAAATTCTTTGTTTGCTATTCTTGCAAGAACCCTGAGCACCGACTGACTTTATTTGTTCTTAACACAGGTCTTCCTCCTTTAGTGTTCCGTCGGGTGCTTGAGGTTTTGACTTACTTGGCGACAAATCATTCTGCTGTTGCTGACATGTTGTTTTACTTTGATTCGTCACTTCTATCCCAGTTGTCAAGCCCAAAAGCCTCTGTATATGAAGGCAAGGGTAAAGAGAAAGTTACTCATGTGGCAGATCCCCGGGATCTGGAGATACCTCTGGTTGTCTTCCTAAAACTGCTTAACCGGCCTCAGCTTTTGCAGAGTACATCTCATCTAGCGCTGGTATGTTTAGCATGATTTTCAGAACAGCAGGTCTTTTCTCATGGCGATTTCATGAAAGTTGTTTTGGTTGTTATTTCATCCGTTTTCTTTCAGGTCATGGGTTTGCTGCAAGTTGTTGTCTACACAGCAGCATCCCGAATTGAGGGTTGGTCTCCGTCATCAGAAGAACCTGAGAAATCAGAAAACAAACTCGTCGGTGAAGAAGCTTCAAGTGAAACACAAAAAGATGCTGAATCTGAGCGAGTGGATGAAGCTGAGCTATCTGTTGCAAGAAGAAAGAATTGTGCTGAAATATATAACATATTCTTGCATTTGCCACAGTCTGACCTCTGCAATCTTTGCATTCTTCTTGGATGTGAAGGGTAAGAGACACCCGCCTTCCTTTCTTCAATTCTTTGCGTTCTTTAGCTTCCTCTTTCTTCTTATATATAGTAGTCTACATAATTTGTCTTTTTTTTTTTCCCTTGGTCAGTTATTTCCCTGAATTGCTTTAGACGAACTCACATGTTTTATTACCGTAATAGGTTATCGGATAAAATTTACTCATTAGCGGGAGAGGTACTGAAAAAGTTGGCTACCGTAGATGTGGCTCATCGCAAGTTTTTCACGAAACAACTCTCAGAATTAGCGAGTGGTTTGAGTGCCTCAACTGTCCGCGAGCTGGCAACACTAAGCAAAACACAGAAGATGAGTCACAGTACAGGTTCCATGGCGGGGGCTTCAATTCTCCGTGTTCTGCAAGTGCTTAGCTCACTTACTTCCCCTATTGAGGGTAGCAATGCGGGAACTGAAAGGGAAACTGAACAGGAGGAACAAAACATTATGCAGAGACTGAATGTGGCATTAGAGCCTTTGTGGCAGGAACTTAGCCAGTGTATCAGTATGACGGAGTTGCAGCTGGATCATACTGCAGCTACAACAAATGTTAACCCCGGAGATCATGTTCTAGGGATCTCTCCTCAGTCCTCTCTTTCTCCTGGAACTCAGAGGCTCCTGCCTCTTATTGAGGCTTTCTTTGTACTCTGTGAAAAGATTCAAACTCCGTCAATGTTACAGCAGGATGCAAATGTGACAGCGGGAGAAGTAAAGGAGTCGTCTGCTCATGGTTCATCATCCAAATCCAGTGTAGATTCTCAGAAAAAGTCTGATGGCTCTGTTACATTTGCAAAGTTTGCGGAGAAGCATAGGCGACTCTTGAATTCATTTGTTAGGCAAAATCCGAGTTTGCTAGAGAAGTCTCTTTCAATGATGCTCAAGGCGCCTAGGCTGATTGATTTTGACAACAAGAAAGCGTACTTCAGGTCAAGAATAAGGCACCAACATGATCAACATATTTCTGGGCCATTGCGTATTAGTGTCCGCCGAGCTTACGTGCTGGAAGATTCGTACAATCAGTTACGTATGCGCTCCCCACAGGATCTGAAGGGACGTCTGAATGTGCAGTTTCAAGGTGAGGAAGGTATTGATGCCGGTGGTCTTACCAGAGAATGGTATCAGTTATTGTCAAGAGTTATATTTGACAAAGGAGCGTTGCTCTTCACTACTGTTGGAAATGATGCCACCTTCCAACCGAATCCCAATTCTGTTTATCAAACTGAGCATCTATCATACTTCAAATTTGTTGGTCGCATGGTAATATATCAGGACCTTCTCAATGCAATGTCGGAATTTTTGTTTTTGGTCTCTCTGATGTGTTTGTGATGTCATTGCAGGTGGCAAAGGCATTGTTTGATGGGCAGCTTTTGGATGTTTATTTCACTCGTTCCTTTTACAAGCACATACTCGGTGTGAAGGTGACTTATCATGACATTGAGGCGGTGGATCCTGATTACTACAAGAATTTGAAGTGGCTATTAGAGGTTTGAGGACCTAGCCTTTATTTACCTTTATCTATTACAAAGCTCAAAATTGAAATCAGGTCCTGCTTTTTGAGACTTACATGTCCCTTTTTTCTTTTCATTCAGAATGATGTGAGCGACATACTCGACCTCACATTTAGTATGGACGCAGATGAGGAGAAACATATTCTTTACGAAAAGACTGAGGTGTGTGCTGATAGATGTTCTTTTATGTGCTTAATCCCAAAGTGCCTATATTGAATTTGATCTATCTTTGATGCAAAGGTGATGGACTATGAGCTTAAACCTGGAGGACGAAACATACGGGTAACAGAAGAAACAAAACATGAGTATGTTGACCTTGTGGCCGGCCACATACTTACCAATGCTATTCGGCCTCAAATCAACGCTTTCCTCGAGGGCTTTAATGAATTGATACCTCGTGAGCTTGTATCGATTTTCAACGATAAAGAGCTTGAGCTCCTAATCAGTGGGTTGCCTGAGATTGACTGTAAGTTGGATTCTGTTGTTCAATATTGTTGTATCTACTTATTTGCTTATGCATTAAGTATTATGACATTTGTTATTTCGTCTTTTTTTAGTTGATGATCTAAAAACCAATACCGAGTATACCAGCTACACGGCAGGATCCCCAGTTATTCATTGGTTCTGGGAAGTCGTTAAAGCTTTTAGCAAAGAAGACATGGCTAGATTTCTTCAATTTGTCACCGGAACATCAAAGGTATACCAATATTAGCTAGCTTCCGTCCGAGTCACTTGAGATGTTCTTTTTGGTATATCTCTGTCATTGTTTTTTTTTTTTCTTTCTGGTTGGTTGATGATCTCGATCTCCTTCCTCTCTTTCCCTTTCTGAAAGGCTACAAAAACGTAAAAAGGAAAGATTATTTTTGTTTAACAAGCGATGTTTCTGTTTTCAGGTTCCTTTGGAAGGCTTCAAGGCACTGCATGGTATTTCTGGCCCTCAAAGACTACAAATCCACAAAGCATATGGAGCTCCGGAGCGGCTGCCATCAGCTCATACATGGTTAGAAATCATTACAAAGCCTTTTTCAGTTAAATGATTAATTTTTTACTTTCTCGTTAAGTATGTTTGCCAATATTGTTCTGTTGCAGTTTTAACCAACTAGACCTCCCTGAGTACCAGTCTAAGGAACAACTACAGGAACGCTTGCTACTTGCCATTCATGAAGCGAGTGAAGGTTTTGGGTTTGCCTGAACAAAGCTTCTTTCTGGAAACCGTCACCTTTAGAATCAGTGAAAACCCATCAATCCTTCATTCTTTTGACTCCTCTGTACATGTAAGTAAGCTTCACACTTGTACATATTTTAGGTTTACCCATAAATTGCTTAGTCTGGAAATCTCAAGATTTCACTTGTTTTGTGGCCAGATCTCGAAGATTTTCAGGCTAAGGAGTAAGAGCTTTTGATTAAAGACTGCAGCAGAATGAATAGAAAACTCAAGGGGGCTATTTTTGTTTGTCCATATATGTTAGTATTAGTCTATTGTTAGGCTCTCTCTCTCTCTCTCTCTCTCTCTCTCTCTCTCTCTCTCTCTCTCTCTCTCTCTCTCTCTCTCTCTCTCTCTCTCTCTCTCTCTCTCTCTCTCTCTCTCTCTCTCTCTCTCTCTCTCTCTCTCTCTCTCTCTCTCTCTCTCTCTCTCTCTCTCTCTCTCTCTCTCTCTCTCTCTCTCTCTCTCTCTCTCTCTCTCTCTCTCTCTCTCTCTCTCTCTCTCTCTCTCTCTCTCTCTCTCTCTCTCTCTCTCTCTCTCTCTCTCTCTCTCTCTCTCTCTCTCTCTCTCTCTCTCTCCTTAGATTTTGTAAATCAAAAATCTTTTTAAAAGAGTTGCAAACTTCCCAAATATTATAGTAGTGGTTGAATATTTGCTATCCATTTTATAGTAGCAAAATAAGATACGAAAATTACATAACTAGTTCTCATTATTTAAACACACTACTGACTCCTTAATCCCTTACAAAAACGCTAAACAGGTGCATGCAGATAAAGCTATAACAACTGATTTAACAGTAACGCTCGTCGGCATCTTCCCTTTGTCTTTCCTCAACAACATTCCTTCATACAAAGGCCAGTTTATGACAACAAGTATCCCTGTTATCACAAATTGAAAACCCATCGTCTTAAAATCTCCACCGTCTCCAGAAGCAAGTCTCGTAACCGCTACGGCGAAGCAGAAGAGATTGAGCATGCCGAGTGTTGCGAGGAGGAGAAACATTGGAGACTCCACTCCAAACTCCATTACCTCATCCTTGTATCTCTCTGCTGCTTCTTCATCTGCTACTTTCGATGTTATCACAAATGCTGAATCTGAAACCCCAAGTAGCTTCATAATGGTGTCCGTGAATCCGAAAAGAAACGAGCTTGTTCTTCTATATAGCCACACCCTTTGCTCGTTCCACCATCCAAGGAACGTCCCTCCGCACCACAGGAACTCAGCTAAGCTGTAGGCGTTAGCTACCACTGTGACGTATCCAAACGGGATAAACCACGAGCTCGAGACCTGGATATATTCATATACCCCCTATGAGATCCCGAGTTCATACCGAAACAAAAAAAAACAGAGGAAATATATTTACCTTTGGAAACAGAGGAAATATAATTACCTTTGGAAACAGAGGAATGCCTTTGAAGAGGCAGAGAGAAGTCAAAACAGAGTAAACGAGGAGAGGTACTGACGATGGAGCCCAAAGGCAATAGCAACAGTAACCAAGTATCAGCCCTAAACCGATCTTTCCTTTTCCATACCAAACTGGACTATACTCCGAAAGTAGAACCTGAAAGTCTCCCTCTGACCATCTCCTATGCTGCACAAGCATCTGGTGCAAATTGGTCGGGGCTACCCCGAGAAAATCTTTCTTTTCCGGGTTCAAGAACGCTGATTTCCATCCGCGACACTGAATCGCTAAACCAGTTATCACATCTTCTACCGGGCAACCGTATTTCACACCCATCTGCCATGTAAAGGGATAGTGATTGAGTAAAAGAAACAGTCGGAGTAAGTGAGTTAGTATTAATCATTTTGCCATACCTCTTTCCCCCATTGAGTGTTTTCCTCATAAGTGCAGCTCGCGAGATCCTTAATAATCTTAGGCTCTATCATTTCTTGAACTTTCTCAGATTTTACTTCTTCTTCTCCATACTTTCTTCCACATATCACATCTCTTCTGTGAAAGCAGCCAGTTCCTATGTATAACGGACCACCATTTCCATCCAATCCAATAAACTCCACCTGTTTTTTTATTCACATCCCAAAACATTAAAGTTAAGAAATCCATAATCTGTCTAGTTTTAATGTGGTTTCTTGTTAACTTACATCCACTCCTACTCGCATCATGGTTGCATACAAATCATTCCTTGTGACGTTGTCAAAACACTGCGGAAACTGCACGAAAGCAATCTCTTTTCCTTCTTTCTCATCAAGAAGAATGCAGAGAGCATCGCGTGCTGACCAAGTTAAGTATGATTTTCCCACAAGTTATCTTCGAAGAAACCCTCAGCTGTTAAGAGAATTAAACAACAAACGAAGTCACATTAGAGATTTAAATGTCTTGTGAAACAAGCCAAGTTACCACTACCAATGCGTTCATGGCTCCAGCCTTGAAGTTATGATGATGTTGAGGTCTCTTCTCTCTCGATAAATACACCAACGTTGGTATTTCTATGGCTATTGTATTCTCTTCTCTTCCGTCTACCAATATCTGATATGTAAATAAATAAATAAAAACATTTAGATTAAAAAAAAAAAACAGAACATAACTAAAAAAAGCCAATACTTACTTGAAGAATGGTTCCATGGTTTCTTCGAGTAGCGTCAGCATCCCACTGCGTAAACCCGTCACAGTACTTCAACCGTGCATCCTCTGGTACTCGTCCGAGTCTTGAAGCCGTTTCAATCCTCGCCGCCATTTCTCTGTACAACTCAGCCACCTCTTCAGCCGTAGAATCAAGACCACTATTTCCCTTGGAAGACAAGTAAGCCGCCGGAGATGTCGGCTCAACGTTGAACCTCTTGCAGAACGGAACCCAAGTTTTAGCAAACTCAACCGCCTCCGTGAGAGCATAGAACGTGAGCTCAGAGCCACCGTCATCTGAAAGATACACGGCGAGTTTCTCCGGTGGATAGTCGAGAGCCGCCACAGATAAGACTGTGTTGACCACCATCAAGGGCGGCTCAATCACCGGATCAGCCGTGCAGACGAAAACGTCAACCCTCGGGAGATCGTTTCTATATCTCCGGGAGAGTCTATCGGGGAAGGTGAATCGCCAAACCGGATTCCACCGAGAAGATTGTGTGACCACCCAATACAAACCGAACCAAATCTCCGCAACCAACATTACGAACCAGATCAATCGATTTATACCGGTACGGTTATCAGAAATTTTTATCGGTACGGTCACTCTGTAGAACCAAATCAAACAGGTACACACAAAAACCGAGACTGAGAAAACCCGGTACGCAATCACTCTTCCGGTTTTCCTCCTGGTCTCAAAAAGCGGTTCACTGTGGCCATCATGAACCGGTTTGCACCGGGTATCATCTTCCTTTCCCATGGCCATGGTTTGTTTTATCTCTTTGAAGCGAAGCGACCACCGAGTGTAAATGAAAAACGTAAGAGGAGAAGTGTCTCTCAGACAAGTGGAAAGGTTAGGACTTTATATACGAACCAAACTTGTGGTGGCCGTAAGTTTGGACATTGTCGTGTGGATCTCGAGACATTAGCTTACGTCACTGGAACTGTCAGCTACAATGTTTCTATTACAGTCAAATAATGGAAGGTAGCGTCAATGATTATCTATCTTTTGAGATTACAATAATCTTATCAACAACCAAAAAGAGTGCTAAAAGCAAATGGTTGGTTTTGACATTTCAAAAGAGTAGCCAAGTTTGCTTTTTATTTCGTATCTATCTTGAACTGGATCGAATCCAGTTATCTTTGGTTTCACAACTGATCCACTGACGACTGGGATCAAAGGGTCTGCAACTCCAACAAATGGGTGATATTAAAAGGGACGACACTGCACTTTTGGCATCACAAGTACTGTCGGTGGAGTCTTTCATTGGTGAAAGAATCAAGAAGCATGCAGATTTGCAATCTGGTTTACGTGAAAGGAACTGTTAAAAGAAGTAAGAAACAAGAGCAAGAAGAAGTATATAAATAGAAATGAGTTCTATATGAATATATATATTAGATCAGAAGATCCATCCCGAAGAAATTGTGTTTCATCTTTTTAAAACAAAAGCTGCATCTAGCTGATGCAAGCAAATTTAGTAATACAAGTAAAGGTGATTCTTATCTTAAATACTGCTCATGAACCAGAGACAAATTCCGGTCTTTTACGGGAAACTCGTGTTATAAGGGGCCAAGAGAAATCAGATCTTGTGGTCATTCCCAAGCTTCTGGAACTCAGTTTCTAAGGTATCAAAGATCTTGTTGCCCTCGGAGTCTGGCTCAGGGAACTTTACGTGGACTGAACCATGTCTGATCGGTGCATTTGTCCCTTTAACCAGAGCCTGTTGCTTGACATAATCGTAAAGGTCTTGGTGGAAAGAGTTATCCAAAGAGAAACAGTTGTCTGATGTTCCGTTTGAGATATGCCTACCAGATCCAGACCCTTCTCTTCTACAGAAATGTGGGAGAGACTCATAGTCCATTATCTGCATATCAAAAGGTTAAAAATCTTTCAGTCTTCTTGCACAAAGAGTGACACTTCTCTCCTTGGGAAAATGAATTGCTTACCTTCAGCAACTCATCTTTCCCGCAGCCTTTCAGCACTTGAATCTTCTTCTTTGTTCTCTCTTGCAACAGAGGCTTTATGGTTTTCCAACAAGCAGAGAATATGTACGGGACGTTGACAACATAATATGTCTCCGTCTTCTCTGGATAGTTCAAATCATCTATCGTGGTTATTGCAGTCATTAACTGCAGAAAGAAAAGGAAAAAAATCAATACATGTGGTGGAAAATGAACCAAGTTATATAAAGCACACAAGTTAATGCAATTAGGGCACAGTTAATACCTTAATTTGACTTAAAGCTGAAAGCTTTAAACCAGACATATCCAAAATTTTCAAACAAGTGCAGATTGGTCGTCCCTGTTTCTTTGAAGCAGATGGCTACAGAAAAGAAAAATACACCATCAAGATTCGATAAAAAACAAACAACAAGCACATGTAGAGGAGGAGGAGTAGGGAGGAAAAAGTTATTTGGTCTTACCAATATCACACGATCACGGTACTCATTCATTTGAATGTGAGACTGTACATAGTAGTGGACCTGAATGGAGGATAAAGAAGGCCTACGGTTAGAGTTTCAACTTCATATCAAGTATCTTAGTGGAAAATGATAGAGATGCTTACTGAGGCTTTGTCATATGTGCTAAGCCCCACACCAATTGCAATGACAGGGAGACCCTAAATAAAAGTCAAAATGATTTAACAAAGGATCAAACATATTGTTGATGCTTTTAAAATTCAAAAAGTTAAAGAAAGAAAGAAAGAAAGGGACACCCAAAATAGTAGTACCTCTTTTGAGTAACCAGATACACCGACAAGCTGTGTGTCTCTGATTGCTCTGTACAGGTCAACAGGAACAATAGGTTTCTGCAAGAAAAGAAAAAAAAACAAATGATCAGATGAGATCTAAGGTTTCAGAGAAGTGGATAAACAAAAGCTGCAAACTCACTGTTAGAATCTTGTCGATCTCGTTTTGAGTCCTCCATTCTAAACACTCGAGCAACTGTAACACTTGCAGTCATTAGTTTACAACCCCGGAAGAAAGCTATAATAAGATATCAAAACACAGTCTAAATTAGGTGAAAGCAAGCAGATTTAAAACCATTTTATGAGCTTTCTGAACATTCCAATCCCTGGCTTTAAGAAAGCGTATCAAAGTCTCTGTTGGACACCCTTGATGAATGTTCTGCAGCATAACACAAGCACACTCATAAATTCCACCATAGTATATACCAAATGGGGGGTCTTTTCTCAAGCTAGAGACGACATAAGATCCAAGATTACGTACGAAACCCCAACTGAAAACTCCAGATCAATCAATGATCTAAACTACAACTCCAAAGATCGAACAACATTGAATCAAAACGGATCTAACGCAAAGAGAGACAGACAGAGAGAGAGAGAGAGAGAGAGACTTACATATAAAGCATGAATCAAATCTAGATCCAGATCACTCAAAAACCAATCAAAACACAAGACACGAAAAGAAAGGGATTCTTTACTTGGGGTTTGGTTGGAACCCTATTTATAGAAAAGTAATCCCCCAAGATCGAAAGAAGCAATCTTTGGTTCAAGAAGCAAAAAGAGTTGAGAAGTTGAATCTTTCTTTCAAAGAATCTAAAAGAGAGAAAAGCAAGTAAATTTACTAACCCGATACGGCTCTCTCAGTGAATCATCAACTGTCAATACCAGAGACGCAAAAAAAAAAAAAAAAAAATTAGCTCAAAATTAGTCGGCGATCTTCAAACAAAAGCAAAGCTTAAACAAAACAACACACCGTCTTCCATTAGAGCACGTAATTGCTTGATAGCTTCTTCATTAGTGATGCTCATTTCTAGATAGAGAGATCTCAGCTCGGCCCGGATTTGTAGAAAACAAAAGTTGTTTCAGCGCAAAATCGAAAAGAGGGTTTAAATCTCTTTGCTGATCTCACGGATAATAGTGCCTCCGAGGAGAAGTGAGAGAAAAGACTAAAAAAAAAAGGTTCTTTATGGAGCCAAAGAGATTAAAAATAAAAACTTTAGAGAGAGAAAGAGAGAGAGAGAGACCAGTTAAGTTCTTCTCTCTTCTTCTTCTTCAAGAATCAAAGAGACCAAAGAGCTAGAATAAATACCACCAATATCATCATCATGCTGATATGGTATTTATGAGGTTTTCCTTGTAATAAAAATTGAACCATAGAAAATTAATAATTTAAAAATGTTTTCCAATTTTAACACATTTTTACGAATATCGAGCAACCCTTCCTTTTTCTTTTTTTTTTTTCCATTTTCTGAATTTTTTAAAATTTTGTAATTTTATTTACTTTAAGAAAAGTCAAGTGAGAATCTCAATTTGAATTTACTTTACTAAATTTCTTCGCATTTTCTTAGTAAATAAATATTTAATGACTTTTTCCATGCGTAAACCACTTTAGGTAACTCCATAAATGTTTTGTTGATTGATTACTAATTGTGAAAAATTAGAGACAGTTGATGATAAATTGACGCACATGCTCTTAAATTAAATATGCCATATACTAATATATATATATATATATATATATGGGAATCTAGTTCTTTCGAATTTTTGATCGTTGATATCCAATACATACGCACTACCAAAAACTAAAAAATAAGGACATGTACTCCACAATATAGTATATATATGTTAGATACTTCTTTTGATATGAACCAAAAGAAAAATATTTAAAAAATAGTTTGCTTGAGATTGCAACCAAAAAGAGAATAAGATGCATGCTCCATACAAATGTTTCGTAAGGTAAATAACAAAACTCATTATTTTTAACAGATATTATAGCAAGTAAACTTCAAAAAAAAAAGAAAAAAAATAAAAAAAAATATATATATATATATATATATAAAGAAACATAAATGTCCATGAGCCATGTGTTAGTTCTCCCTCTCATTCAATCACAAAACTTAAAGACCCCATTATGTGAGTCATATGACACATGCATCATTAGGGTGTCAAAATGGGTAACCCGACCCGACCCATACCCACATGGGTTGGAGGTTTTCATGGGCGGGTTCAACCCGATCCATTTATTATAATGGGTTGAATTTATATACCCAAATCCAATAATATAAAATCCAATGGCTAAATGGGTTATATGAGTTACTTATATATAAAGAAAATAAAATAAAATAATTAATATTAAATCCATAACATATTATATAAAATAGAATTATAGAATTAACCAAAGTTTCCAAACTTAAGAAAATAATATATAGATATTAAAATAGAAAAAGCATCCTAAAATCCGAAAACTAAAAATCCATAAAACCAAAATAATAAGTCATTTTTAATTTAAAATAAAAACCATTCTCAATTTAAAATTAAAAAAACACTTCAATCTTCTTTAGATGATCCAATCAGATTCTACATACATATTAGTTGCAAAAAGAAGATATTTTACATATTAATATATACATATTATATTATATTATATATATATATATATTAATTTTGTTTTTTTCTGATTAATCCATGGGTAACCCATAACCCTAATGGGATTGCCCTGTTAAACCCACAAATTTATTGGAAGAACCCATCAATACCCATTTATTTATATGGGTATAAAAAACTTAAGCATTAAAATAATAGACAAACAGTATAGAAACCCATACCCATTTTTTACACCCTATGCATCATCATCGTCAATCAACCATCTTCTTCCCTCTTACCTTTTTTTTTCTCTTTTTATTATATTTTTTTTTTCTGTCGGTTTTTTCCTTTTGATCTAACGAATAAATATATAATGATTTTTAATATCCTCAGAACATATTCCCATATTCCGTTTTGAAAAACAATGCTTCCAAAATAGTGAAATTGGACCTAACATGTGGCATTTTTTAAAAATATATATTATACCGTTTAAGAAATAATTTTCTCCAAATGCTTTAATCATACATGATCTTTTTATGCCCCTAAAAAAATTCAGCTCAAGTGGTTAATTTATTAAAAATGATCATGATCCATTAGTTACCCTTAACACATACATATTACATATAGATAGCCTCATGTGAGAAGAAACACCATAATTATTGATCATGGCAGCTCTCGTAGTTTAATCCTTATGCTTAACTGTGAAGCACTAAAGAGTCTCATGCACCCTAACAACTTGTAATCATTTATCCTATAACCCTAATTATACAAGTCTAGTTTCTTGATCTCATGATGATATTTTTCTTTAACGAAACTACCTCCCCCATTCATTCTCGTGTGTGACGAGACGAGAGACATCTTTAGAGAGTCCTAACTCTTTCACATTAATCGCCTCTATTTTAGTATAGTACTTTTGTGTGTTCCTACTGATCATTCATTCTCCTTCGAATTGAAGCCTCAAAACCGCAGGCCAACATGCATTAGTTAAAAAAGTCTCTTCCACAGTTGGTTGTGGCAATAAGCCAATAACCACACTGTCTTACTCTTATTTGTGTCACGATAGATCGTGATGTTTTAGTAAATCGAAGATGTCACAAATGTACAGACTTGCTACAGTCAGCTCTTCATTTTTATTACTTTTACCGTTATTTTATCATTTCCAAAACGGTGTCGTATAGGCTGCTGACGGAAAACTGTTAAGTTGTGTGTTTCTTCTTCTTCCATTCCATTTTTGTGAAGAGAAGAGAAAGGTTGGAGAAGAAGTATGGAGGAATCGCGAGATATACTGATGTCAACGCTGATCGAATCTGGGGTTCTGATTCCCGGAGATTTCTCTTCCGTCGGCGAATTTTCCCCGGAGGCGTTGGTATCGATCTGTGCTCAGTTGCTCAATCTCATTGACCCATCGGCGTCGCTTTGCCATGAGCTCCCTGATTCTCTCCCCGATAGGTTCAGGATCTGCACCGACATCGCTCATTCTGTGAAGAATCTAGGCTACATCAGCGAAATGAGCTATTATAAGGTTATACATATCATATCATCACTCCCCTCTTTAGATCGTCTTCGAGAATCTAAGAATTTTGATTGGTTGATAGGATAGGGCGCGTTTTCGTCTTCTGATTGATTAAAGGAATTATCTTTAGGGTTTAACACCTCTGAAAGAGACATGCTTTTACTGTGGAATTTGTAGATTAGATGTGGCTGTGAGAATGTAAGATGGGTTCTTGTGAGCTGTGATAAGTCCTTTTGGTCTTCGTTAGAATCTTCTTGTTCTGGCTTGTGTGGCTTTTCTTATATGTGTGGCATCACATGCTGAAACAGATTGTATGTGTTGCTTGCGGCAGTTTCTGCATCCATCTGAAGATGACTCGTATAGGTTGGTTAGGTTTCTGGTTGAGAGGCTTTCGGAGAAAAATGAAGGGGTGAAAACTTCCCCAGCTGGTGATTTAGCTAGCAGGACCAAGACTGAGAATTTTAGAGATATTTCAGAAGACATGATGGTTAAGGAGGACAAGGATGAGACTTTTGATATGCATATACAGAAAGTTGAAGCTGTCCTTAAAGATCTTACAATGACTACTGAAATCTCCCATTTACCAGACTCTCTTGCAAAAGATACATCAACCAATGGTTCCGCCAATGTTGACATTTTTCCCCGAAAGACAGATGACCCTGTTGATGATGTACCCTCAGATCTTTCCTTAAGAGAGTCATCTGGATATGACGATAATTCTTACAAAGACCCGTCTGAGGTACTGTTTCTTCTGCTTATTGTGGGCTTATCTCTTTTTCTTTTGTATATGGGAATGTGTTTGAACAGTTACATAAGAATAGTGATTTCAAATCCGTTTAACGAATGTTGATGGCTTAACCTTTATCATTTTTACGCTTTGTAGACAAATTTTGAGACTGTTGAGTTACAGAATCAACATAATTTACTCTTGGAGGAACTGGAATCTGGATCTTCAGAGTTATTTAGTCTTGACAGTGAGCTGGAGTTATTAAAGATGGCTGCAGAGAGGTTATTGGCGGACAAAAAGCCGGGTGGTTCATATCTCGAACAGCTTAATCAACAACTGGTGATCAAAAGGTGTAATATCACGGATATTAAAAAGCAATGGTATGAACACTTTTCTATCATTTTCAAGTTGAAAGCATCCATGCATTCAGTTCCCTGGGAAACCACAGGACTTGATAACTTGAAATATATATATGTACAATCCCTGTATGTGTAAATGGATGTAGACATTGGGGGAGCGCTATGTATAGCATGATTACTAAGTATAGCATGTCTTCCTTCAGGGACGATGTAAGGTTGACTTTGGAAACTAAAAAGCTACGTCTCTTGGACCAACTTCATATTGAGGAACCAGAGGCTAAAGAGAAATTCCATAAGTTGAGAAAGACTGAACTGGATTTACAATCTCTCTCATCAGAAATTCAAAAGAGGTAACCAGAAAACTCTTACTACATGGCTCTTCACTGTCTGTGATTTTGACTTTTGTGATTTTGGCAATTAGAGATGTTTCTTAAGTTCTTTTCTTGGTGTATGACTAAGTGTGCCTGTGACCTCGATCAGGTTATTATCCCTAGACTCTCGTATCATTTTAATGTGTTTATCTTTTCCCGACAGGGAAGATGAACGGTGTAACCTATACAATGAACTTGAGAGGCAGCCAAAAGCAGCCCCTCGGAAATCTTATATCCATGGGATTAAAGAAATAACTAAAAACAGCCGTAAACTGGACACCGATATTCAGAGGATTTCAGGGGAGACCAGGGAGCTACAATTAGAGAGTAACTCAATCCGAGAACGCCTGCACCGATCATATGCTGTTGTGGATGAAATGGTTACAAGGTATGAGCTTTTGGTCTCACATACAGTATTTGAATCGTCTGCTCAGATGTACACCAAAAGAAAAGTTGCCATGTCGCTCACATGTATACCCTTCTATAACGTGATGATGAGGACGGTTTTCTTTTTCTGCAGGGAAGTGAGAAGAGACCCAGCGGTACGACAGGTCTACAAGCTACTGACCAGTATTCACAGTATTTTTGAGCAAATCTCTGAGAAAATTCTCATGACTGATCGGTTTAGAAGAGAAACAGCCGATTATGAAAAGAAGTTGGGGTCCATCACAGCTCGAGGCATGAGTTTAGAGAAACTACAAGCCGATCTGGATGCCATCAGGAAAGAAAACGATAGCTTAAAGAAATAACCATGTGGCCAAGGAAGTTGGATTCAATTATACATTTTTTGTAGAATTTTGAGGTCATCAGAGAATCATCCGTTAATGTGCTTTCAAATTTTGAGGAAGTGTTTATATATAGGAATGTGTGTAATCTTTTCTCAGGTATATGACAATATTTCTGATCTGATCTCGACTACTAAAGAACGCCTAAAGCTGATTCGGTTAAAGTCACATTCAGACTAACGAGGCATGCATATAGAGAGGCTGCATGTTTCAAAAAATTATTCCATAGGGATCATCCAGTACATTCTTTTATGTATTTCCTGTATGGTCTCACAACAAAAAATGTGGCAAAAGGTTTGCTACTATGATGCACATCTTCTTCCTTCTTGTAATTGTCAACCTAAATTTCTCTGGGGATGATGGTTCCTAAGTATTTACACCCAAAAATCCAGACTTTAACATCTCTATTACGCGTTTGATGTGTAACTCTATACCCCCTTGAGCTAATATTTGTTGACCCAATTCGTTGGGGCAGCTTGATGTTGCTGATAAGCGATGTGCGGGTGTCCTGTGGGTTCAGCCATAGCCGTTGTGGTGTGTGGCCCTGGCGGTAAAGTCTGATATGTAGTTGAAGCAGCGGTCATGGGCAGTGTTGGTTGGTGTATTCCCATGAGGCCACCATGACCACCCTGCATAACTGGAAAACCGAGTGGCGGACCTTGGAATGCTAAGTTGTACATTGGATTCACCTGCAGGTTGCCAAATCCCTGTCCAACCCATGCAGCTGCACTTTCAGTCTGCAACAACAATATAATGTACACCACTGTTAAAATATATATAGTCTACATATATATCATTGCAAGGATACAACAATAAAAAAAAACTGACCAGGCGTGATGCATTTTCTTCACTATGGATAGAATTTAAGGCGGTTGCAGATGGGATGTGAGTAGCAACAGTGGAAGAAGCTTGTAGGGATGGATTTGTGGGGGAAGGGTTTTCGGTGTTGCCTACATGAGAAGGTGCTGTGAGAGCAGCTCCTGGTGGAAAATAAGACTGCTGAGGGATCCCGTTTGGGTTCACAAACTGGTGAATGTACGGCGGTGGTATATAAAACTGTGAGTAATAGGGACTGTAAGGGAAGAAATTGGGAGGGTATTGCTGCCTATAAAGATTTGCCTGTTGAGAGGCTGCTGCTATGGAGACCTGATCCGGAGGATATGATACTAATGAAATAGCTGGAGCTCCAGGCTGCAATTTGGAAAGAAAAAAAAACACAGTTATCAAAACATTATATACCAAATAAAGGAATCGTTTGACTGCATATAATGTGACAAGATATTCCACGTGCCTGAGTCTCGGCTGCTTCTGTGTTTGCAGGCTGGCCTATTGCTGATATAGAGGGGACAAGACCAAACATACTGAGTGGAGCTTCTTGACCATAAGCAATTTGATGAGTTTCTGTGTTTGATAAAGCTTCCTCCTTCAATACTTCTTCTACAGGTGGGATAATGTGAGCTCCAGGTGCCAAATTTGAAATTCCATGATCCTTATCTTCAGAAAAAGTTGATGTTTCTTCTCTGCACAGGAAGGTATGGTAATGAGATCGAAACACGAAATTTGAGATTTAAAAGGATAAGCCAACAAAAAAAAAAATTACACCTCGACTACTATATTACAAGGAAAGACCTTCCCATGTCCAAAACTGAACTTGAAAATGCTTATCTGAGTAGTCTCACTTAAGTACTTAACTGAAACCCAGAGCAGTGTGTTTGAATAGAGATTGCAGTAGATCAATAACTAAGGAAGACAATATGTAGAGTGAAAGTACTGTAGTCACCAACCTGGCAGAAGCAACCCCAGAAATACCACTGGTAGTGGGAGAAGGTTCCCTCTCATCATCTCCGCCACTGGCACGATTGTTAGAAGATGCCTCGTTCACGAAATTGGAATCAAAACTGCCAAATGTCAGACCATTTTGCAGTAGTTTGGCATCCTGAAGGTGGAAAGGAAATGTTACGTGTGATTGTTCCCTAACATCTGACTTGAGAAACGATTGAGTTTTGACTTTATTGGATGCAGTCTCAATTTCTGCGACTGTAACAAAAAGAAACCAGAAGCTGAATCAAATACCAGGCCATTGTTGCTGCACCATTACTGACTTAATTAGACAACATAGTAAACTGAAAACTTCTTCAATGAAGAATTTGAGGCAAAATCAAGATTGATAAGTCAATATACAGTACCTTGATCTGACTGGCTACTGCAACAGGAAGCGGAAATCAAAGAAGGATCATCTTGAACTTTATGATTGACCTCACTCGGGAGACTAGTAGGACCAGAATCCCTGCAGAAGGTATACTATGATACTTAATAGGAGAAAAAAACGAAAAGCACCCATAATGGTAGAGACAAAGAAGGATGATATGTAAACTAAACATACTTCATTTCACTATGTACTGTGATGTTTGTAGCAGGCTGGGCAGTTCTAGAACCTCTTGTTGCATGAACAGCTCCATTATCCCTTTTAAAAGATGCACTTCTTCCATTACCTGCATCGGAATGTCAACAAAGAGCTTAAAAAAGGGAAGAGCATGAAAATTGTCATTTTTCTAAGATATGAATAAAAGAAAACAAACAACCTTGATAAGTTTTACTTGAAGCAAAGTTCCTCCGACCACCTCTGCCACTTGTTTGAATGATTGGCACTATACTCTGCAGGCAGAAAGAGAGAGATCATATGAGATAAGGAAAGCTATCATAAGAGCAAGTGATGCACACACAGTAGTATCATGCAACCTGTTGAATCTAAAGACAAATAATAACTGAAAGAAAGAAGAAGACTTGCCTCCTTCCTTTTCTCCTTTTTACTTCTCACCTCATGAAACGTATCTGCAGTATTTCAACACTGTATATAAGGACAAGGCTCATAATAAAGAAGAACAAAGTAAAATACAAGAGTTATATTCAGACGAGAATACAGTTTCGAAAGAAGCTGCATTGTTGTGAATCTAAACAATCCAAAATCTCAATGTTTTGACATCTAGACACAAAAGAACAAGTAGCCCAACCTACACCAACTAGAATCTTTGAAGGGTAACCCAAAAATAAATAAACGACAAAGATCTCTCTGTCAATTATTCCAAACGGCTTTTAATAAGAAAGCATAATCCAAAAAGCGAACCAAAAAGCAAATCCACATGATCTAATCTTCCAAAACATCAACAAATCCTATCGTACGGTACAGAGCAAATCGAATAAGGCAAATTAAGAAATACATAATAAAAACCCTAAGTGGAGGAGAGACAGAGAGATGATTAGTAAGTAAGTAACAAGGAGGAGGGAGGGAGGGGGAGAACCTAAAAAGAGGAGTTTCTGAGCGGTCTCATGAGGATCATTGAAGGAATCCTTATAGACAGCGAAGATATCCTCGTCGGAATGTTGTTTGCCCGTAATCTCCCTGATACTCTCGAGGGTTTTGCGAAGATGGCGAGGAATCGAAACCCTAGAGGAGGAGCCGCCATCGGAGGAGCTCATGGTGTTGTAATTGTAAGGAAGTAGAGAAAGAGAGAAGCGGGAGGAGAGAGAAAGTGAGAAGCAAATTGAAATTGGAAGCGACCAAAGCGAGTCCTCCCGTATTGTATTATTTACTGTTGTGTAACCTCTTCAAGTCCCTGCACTGTCCGTAACCTTTTTTATACGCTCACGTCACTCTCTTCATTTGCACAACTCAACAACATAACTCTTTCTCTACCTTTTTACTACGGTCAGAAACACCCATTGATTTTCTCACGAGCCGCGTATTCAATCAGGTTTCGGTTTGGTTCGATCTTGAGTTCGATTTACACTTGGTTTTTATCATATTCACTCGGGTTGACTGACTTCAATGGTCAACCGGAGTAGAGAGTGAAGAATAGGAAGTTTTATCAAGTTTTAAGTGTTTTATTGTTAAGTTTGAATTGGTCTAAGTCGTAGGATTGAGTCTTCTGTTGTTAACGGAGTAGTTGAATAAGTTGCAGGTTTTTTAGGAAGTAGTGCTAAGTGGTTGTTCTACTATAAGTCATTTTCCTGTAACACTTTATCAATTAATCGAATCATTCAGTTTACTTTTGGACTCTGAAACTTACAAGTGGTATTAGAGCAAAATACATTGGGTGAGAGATCGAGAGAGAAACAGAGTGAGGGTGAGAAAAACAGATCGAGAGATAACAAGTGAGATGGGTGATAAAGAGTCTTTGTTGAGTATTCCAAAATTCGATGGAGACTATGAGCATTGGGCAATGCTCATGGAAAAACT
>NC_025698.1:31121790-31133364 GCF_000633955.1 Camelina sativa | reverse complement strand
TGAGTTCGATTTACACTTGGTTTTTATCATATTCACTCGGGTTGACTGACTTCAATGGTCAACCGGAGTAGAGAGTGAAGAATAGGAAGTTTTATCAAGTTTTAAGTGTTTTATTGTTAAGTTTGAATTGGTCTAAGTCGTAGGATTGAGTCTTCTGTTGTTAACGGAGTAGTTGAATAAGTTGCAGGTTTTTTAGGAAGTAGTGCTAAGTGGTTGTTCTACTATAAGTCATTTTCCTGTAACACTTTATCAATTAATCGAATCATTCAGTTTACTTTTGGACTCTGAAACTTACAAGTGGTATTAGAGCAAAATACATTGGGTGAGAGATCGAGAGAGAAACAGAGTGGGGGTGAGAAAAACAGATCGAGAGATAACAAGTGAGATGGGTGATAAAGAGTCTTTGTTGAGTATTCCAAAATTCGATGGAGACTATGAGCATTGGGCAATGCTCATGGAAAAACTGCTGAGATCGAAGGAATGGTGGGATCTCATTGAGACAGGTGTGTTACAGCCGGAGAGAAACGTGATCTTAACCGGACCACAACGTACAGAGCTTGCAGAGTTGAAGCTCAAGGATCTCAAGGGTAAGAACTATCTCTTTGAATCAATTGACAAGATGATTCTGAAGACGATTGCAAAGAAAGATAGCTCAAAGGATATTTGGGATTCCATGAAAACAAAGTACCAAGGAAACATGAGGGTACAAAGTGCTCAATTGCAGAGGCTGCGGAGGAATTTTGAGGTACTTGAGATGAAGGATGGTGATACAATCACGACATATGTATCCCGTGTAATGGTGGTGGCAAATGATATGCAAAATCTTGGAGAAGACATGCCTGATGCCAAGATTGTTGAAAAGATTCTTCGCACTCTGGTTGAAAGATTCACATATGTGGTGTGTGCTATAGAAGAATCAAAGGATATCACGTCTCTCTCGGTTGATGAGTTGCAGAGCTCTCTGCTGGTGCATGAGTAGAATCTGAGCAAACTTGTTGGTGGTGATGAACATGCTCTTAAAATCAAAGGTGGAAGAGGACGTGGTGGATATGTCCGTGGAAGAGGTGGCTACCGTGGAGGGAGAAGCAGAGGTCATGTGAGCTTTGACAAAAGTAGCATCGAATGCTACAAATGTCACAAAATGGGTCACTTCAAAAACGAATGCCCTAGTTGGGAGAAGACGGCTAACTATGTTGAGTTAGAGGAAGATGTGCTACTTATGGCACAAGTGAATCTCACAAAGAAGGACGAAGAACATGTGTGGTATTTGGACTCAAGCTGCATCAACCACATGTGTGGTACGAAAGAATGGTTTACGGAGCTTGATGACAAGTTTCGTCAACATGTAAAACTTGGAGATGATAGAAGGCTGCAAGTTGAGGGAAAAGGAAGCCTGCGTCTGGAGATTAATGGTATAACTCAGGTGATATCCTCTGTTTACTATATCCCAGGTCTGAAAAATAATCTTTTTATTGTCGAACAACTGCAACAAAAGGGGTTAAAGATCACTGTAGAAGATGACTTGTGTGTAGTTTGGCAGAAAGAGCAGAGAAGAGTGATAATGCGATCAGTAATGTCCATAAACAGAATGTTTGCGATATTGGCAAAGGTGAAAGAGAGAAGAGGAGAGATGGAGGTAAACTAGGTGGTTGATGTTGAAGAAGAAATCTGGCATAAACGATTTGGACATCTAAATCAAAGTTCATTGGTGACACTAGCTAAGAAGGAGATGGTAGAAGGATTACCAAAGATCACCATTGAAGAGGCTGTATGTGAGATTTGTATGAAAGGGAAGCAGAACCGAGAAAATATTCCTAAGAAGAGTACATGGAGATCAAGCCGAGGCCTCGAACTGGTACACAACAACATTTGTGGTCCAATATCTCCTGTCTCAGAGAGTGGGAAAAGGTATGTCATCAACTTTATTGATGATTACAGTCGCAAATGCTGGACATTCTTTCTCACTGAGAAGTCAGAAGCTTTCAAGGCATTTAAGGAGTTCAAGATGGCTGCAGAAAGGGAGTTAGGGTAACTCTTGGTGTGCTTAAGAACAGACAGGGGAGGAGAGTTTAACTCTAAAACATTCCAGGAGTACTGCACACAAGAAGGAATTAAAAGACAGCTCACAACAGCTTAATCTCCGCAGCAGAATGGTGTCGCTGAGAGAAAGAATAGAAGTGTGATGAATATGGTGAGATGTATGCTCTTTGGGATGAGAGTTCCACTGCGTTTTTGGACGGAAGCAGTGCAATATGCAGTGCATATACTCAACATGAGTCCAACTAAAATCTTAGGAGAGATGACACCTTCAGAAAAGTGGAATAAACACAAACCCTTTGTGGAGCATCTGCGAGTATTTGGGTGTGTCGCGTTTGCACTAATTCCCTATGAAAAGCGTGTCAAACTCGATGAGAAAAGCATCAAGTGTGTGATGTTTGGGATCAGTAAGGAGTCAAAGGCCTATTGCCTTTATGATCCATCAACAAAGAAGATCATTATCAGCAAAGATGTCAGTTTGACGAGAAGAAACCATGGAGCTGGGAAGAAGAGTTGGAAGATGACAAATTTGTTGAGATTCTTGATGAAGAAGAGAAAGAGAAACTCAATATTCCAGGAGAAGAGGCACAAGAAAACTCTCAAGAAACTGAAGAAGAGATAGTTGATGAGCAAGAGATAGAAGGACCAGTCACTGAGTCACAATCTGAGATAGCTACTGGAAAAGAAAGAGAGGCTGCAGTTAAAAAAAGTGGAGCTGGAAGAACTCTTCAAAAACCAGTGTGGATGAAAGACTACGAATGTAAAGGTATGAGTTTGTTCATGTCAATAGATGGTGAAGAGCTGGTAGCATTTTATGTTGGAGAAGATGATCCACAAATGTTTGAGGAAGCCATCAAACATGATACATGGAGAAAGGCGATGGAAGCTGAGATTAAATCTATAGAAGAAAATCATACATGGGAGCTGGTTGAGTTACCTGAGGGAACAAAGGTGATAGGAGTCAAATGGGTCTATAAAACCAAGCTAAATGAGAAGGGAGAAGTTGATAAGTTCAAGGCAAGGTTGGTGGCTAAGGGTTTTCATCAGACACAAGGAGTAGACTTTCATGAAGTCTTTGCACCAGTAGCAAGGTGGGATACAATCAGATTAATTCTTGCATTGGCAGCACAAAAGGGGTGGAGAGTCCTGCAGCTTGATGTGAAGAGTGCATTCTTGCATGGTGAACTCAAAGAAAATGTATATGTGGAGCAGCCCAAAGGATTTGAGTTAAAGGGAGGAGATAGCAAGAAAGTTTATAAGCTGAGAAAGGCATTGTATGGCCTAAGACAAGCTCAAAGGGCGTGGTACAGCAGAATTGAGAGCTATTTCATCAGAGAAGGGTTTAAGAAATGCTACTGTGAGCACACGCTTTTTGTCAAAGCTGAGGGAGTAAATGTTTTGATCATCAGCTTATATGTTGATGATCTTATCTACACAAGCAATTCTGAATCGATGCTTGCATGTTTTAAGGCCTCCATGATGACGGAATTCTCAATGACTGATCTGGGAATGATGAAATATTTTTTGGGGGTAGAAGTAATTCAAGATGAGCAAGGAATCTTCATCAGTCAGAGGAAGTATACGATGGAAACATTGAAGAGGTTCAGTATGGAAAACTGCAACTCAGTGGTGAATCCTACTGTTACAGGAAGCAAGTTGACAAAGGAAGGAGCTGGACAAGCAGTAGACTCAGGATCCTACAAGCAGCTTGTTGGAAGTTTGAGGTATCTAACTGCTACAAGACCTGATCTTATTTTCTCTATCAACTTGGTGAGCAAATTCATGGAGAATCCAGTTGAAGCACATATGCTAGCTGCAAAAAGGATCTTGAGATACATTCAAGGTACTACTGATTTTGGTATTCAGTATAAGCGTGGTTTTGGTGAAGAAGATAAGCTAGTAGGGTATGTTGATAGTGATTATGCAAGAGATGAGAACGATAGAAGAAGCACTTCTGGGTATTTGTTCATGCTGGGAAATGGTGCAGTGTCATGGTCTTCTAAGAAACAACCAATTGTCACACTCTCGACAACAGAGGCTGAGTTTGTTGCAGCAGCTCATGGGTCGTGTCAAGCAATGTGGTTGAGGAATGTGTTAACAGAAATTGGTTTTGATCAAGGAAATGGAACAACTCTGTTTTGTGACAACAGTTCTACCATAAAGCTATCCAAGAATCCAGTTCTACATGGGAGAAGCAAACACATTGATGTGAGGTACCATTTTCTTAGAGATCTTGTGAACGAAGGGGTGATTGAGCTGGAGTTTTGTTGCACAGAAGAACAACTATCAGATATAATGACCAAGCCGGTGAAATTGGAAGTCTTCGAGAAGCTCAAAGGAATGATGGGAGTTGGCGTGAAGGAGGTGTAAACTAGAAACAAAGTATTTCCAATTTAAGGGAGGGATTGAAGAATATGAAGTTTTATCAAGTTTTAAGTGTTTTATTGTTAAGTTTGAATTGGTCTAAGTTGTAGGATTGAGTCTTCCGTTGTTAACGAAGTAGTTGAATAAGTTGCAGTTTTTTTAGGAAGTAGTGCTAAGTGGTTGTTCTACTATAAGTCATTTTCATGTAACACTTTATCAATTAAATTGAATCATTCAGTTTACTTTTGGACTCTGAAACTTAGAGAGAGAGAGACACACACACATGGATATGATTGGACCCAAAAACTGTGTATACATTACTTGGAAATTTCAACTGAGTTGGAAAATTTGTTTGTTGGTATACTATGTATATGTGTGATCTTATGAAATCCGTATAACATATTTGAAAACCAAAAATAAACTTATCAAAATTTTCAGAGGAGGGCAAAAAAGCTCTCTCACAGTTTCACTCATCATCCGTCCCAAAATAGCGGTCTCCAAACTCCCCCATACCGGGAACAACTCGGAATTCATCATTCAAACCGATGTCTATCTCAGAAGTCACAATCTTTATCCTTGGGAACTTTTTGCACACCACATTTACTCCTTGAGGTGCCTGANCGATGGAAACATTGAAGAGGTTCAGTATGGAAAACTGCAACTCAGTGGTGAATCCTACTGTTACAGGAAGCAAGTTGACAAAGGAAGGAGCTGGACAAGCAGTAGACTCAGGATCCTACAAGCAGCTTGTTGGAAGTTTGAGGTATCTAACTGCTACAAGACCTGATCTTATTTTCTCTATCAACTTGGTGAGCAAATTCATGGAGAATCCAGCTGAAGCACATATGCTAGCTGCAAAAAGGATCTTGAGATACATTCAAGGTACTACTGATTTTGGTATTCAGTATAAGCGTGGTTTTGGTGAAGAAGATAAGCTAGTAGGGTATGTTGATAGTGATTATGCAAGAGATGAGAACGATAGAAGAAGCACTTCTGGGTATTTGTTCATGCTGGGAAATGGTGCAGTGTCATGGTCTTCTAAGAAACAACCAATTGTCACACTCTCGACAACAGAGGCTGAGTTTGTTGCAGCAGCTCATGGGTCGTGTCAAGCAATGTGGTTGAGGAATGTGTTAACAGAAATTGGTTTTGATCAAGGAAATGGAACAACTCTGTTTTGTGACAACAGTTCTACCATAAAGCTATCCAAGAATCCAGTTCTACATGGGAGAAGCAAACACATTGATGTGAGGTACCATTTTCTTAGAGATCTTGTGAACGAAGGGGTGATTGAGCTGGAGTTTTGTTGCACAGAAGAACAACTATCAGATATAATGACCAAGCCGGTGAAATTGGAAGTCTTCGAGAAGCTCAAAGGAATGATGGGAGTTGGCGTGAAGGAGGTGTAAACTAGAAACAAAGTATTTCCAATTTAAGGGAGGGATTGAAGAATATGAAGTTTTATCAAGTTTTAAGTGTTTTATTGTTAAGTTTGAATTGGTCTAAGTTGTAGGATTGAGTCTTCCGTTGTTAACGAAGTAGTTGAATAAGTTGCAGTTTTTTTAGGAAGTAGTGCTAAGTGGTTGTTCTACTATAAGTCATTTTCATGTAACACTTTATCAATTAAATTGAATCATTCAGTTTACTTTTGGACTCTGAAACTTAGAGAGAGAGAGACACACACACATGGATATGATTGGACCCAAAAACTGTGTATACATTACTTGGAAATTTCAACTGAGTTGGAAAATTTGTTTGTTGGTATACTATGTATATGTGTGATCTTATGAAATCCGTATAACATATTTGAAAACCAAAAATAAACTTATCAAAATTTTCAGAGGAGGGCAAAAAAGCTCTCTCACAGTTTCACTCATCATCCGTCCCAAAATAGCGGTCTCCAAACTCCCCCATACCGGGAACAACTCGGAATTCATCATTCAAACCGATGTCTATCTCAGAAGTCACAATCTTTATCCTTGGGAACTTTTTGCACACCACATTTACTCCTTGAGGTGCCTGAACCCACACACAACAACCCCCCATACCGTTTTATTTCTTTTTTTCAACAAATTAAGCTATGTAGAGAGAGAAGGAAGCCACAACGCTTTTGCATTTCAAACTTACTGATATGAGATTGAGAAATATGATGTTGGATTCAGGCACGCCTTTGCTTATGAGCAGTCTTATCGCTTGAACTGCCGAGTTTCCTGTAAACAAAAAAAAAAAAACATGCTCTTGTTATCTTCCTATTATATCTTGTCTTTTGCTCACCACCAGTAGTAGTACAGAGTTCACAGAACACAGACCTGTCCCCAGGATTGGGTCTAGCAAAAGCACATGCCTTTCCGAAATGTCTGAGGGTAGCTTCTCGTAGATAAGCTGGTGGTTGCCACAAAAGTAATTAGGACCATGTGATGAAACAGAGAGAAAACACAAACAAGTTACAAACCTGTTGACCGTTGTCCCCTTCTCTGTGAATTAGAACCTTTCCAATTTTGATTCCTTTGCAGCATGCTCTTAGAGCATTCTCCATACTCTCGCCGCTGTGTTCAAAGACAGAATCGTTATATGGGTCTTCTTGACCACAACAACAACCCGGTGTCAAGTGTTTGAGCTGTACCTTCTGATAACTGAGACGCCACACAGCCTCTTACAGAAGTCCACACCAGAATACACAGATCCTACATTTACAAGCCAAAGAAAATGAGTTTATTATCTCACTCTGGTTGGAGATTTCTGCTGCAAGATTGCAGTAAGATATAATCTTTGTCATTAGCTAACCTGTGGGAGTGACCACTTGCTTTTCTGTAAAGGGAAGGTGCCCGAGGCCGTGCTCAACCACCTGGCCAGAGGACATTAATAAAGCAAACATGGTGAAATAATACGAAACAAAAAACTAATTTAGCACCCACCAAACGAATCAATCGATCGGAGTAGAAGATGAAGTCATGCTTTGTTGTTTTAGAGTCTCGGATTAGAGTGTGCATCCCACGTATCTGTAACCAACGGCTAAAGGATCAGTCGTTCTAGTCATTAAACAAGAATTGATTAGTGTTGATTAGACGAGAAGAAGGACAATAAGTAAAAACCTGAAAAGTTGATTGAATAACATAAAGATTTGGATAGATTTTACAGAGGTCATGTTGACCGAGCTTCGTGTGGATGTGTTGCACAATCAAATCAATAGCAACATGGTTATCACCTCCTCGGGGAATTATTATATCTGCGTATTTCTTTGTTGGTAGTATGAAATCCTCAAATGCTGGCTTCACAAACTTAGAGTACTGCATTAGAAGTTTCACAAATCAAAACATAAATGAAGAATCAGCGCAAAACATAAATAATTTGATATTAACGAAGGTTCTTTGCATAAAGCGACACAAACCTGGTCAAGAACAGTGGCAATATCTCTGCCCTTCTCAACAGTATCGCGTTTAATCCTTCTAGCTAAACGCACATCAGCATCTGCATAAATAACACCATGATGTAGAACAAGAAACCAAATTTATTACCATCATGTTTATATATACACTTGTTACATGTGTAATACACAAGTGCAGCGTCTCATATTTGCTATGGATTTGGCTAAATAAGTGTAGCGGGTTCGGTAAGAGAAAGACCTGCATCTACAAATATCTTCATGTTCATCAAATCTCGCACCCGAGGGTCATGGAAAATGAGTATCCCTTCCAGAATTATAACATCAGAAGGGTTTACCTGCAAATGATGAACAAGTTTATGTGTCTTAAAAAGAGAGCTAATCACTTCATCATGAGTTTGATCTTCAGAAATAAGAAGCAAACTTCAAATGTCAGAATTCAGAACCAGCACACATATATACCAAGTGACTATGTGACAAGAAAGAAATGATTCTAAGAAGCTCCTTACCCTTCTAGGTGGAAAAACATTGTTCTTGTAACTTTTAAAGTCATAGTTGGGAATATCTACTGCTTGTCCTTTTCTTAACTTCTCCATGGAAGACAATAATTGCTCAGTATCGAAAGCGTCTACAAGACAAGGAGCAAGATTCATATGTACAAGCATAAATTCAGATATTTAAAAGGGTAAGCGACACAGAACAGCAGTCTGCATTAGATCAAGAGAGCCATTAATTAGTTTTTGGCTATACAGAGACTTACTAACCAGGATGGTCAAAATTGTAATCATGAACTCTTGCAAGCTCCTCTTCATTTACATTATGGTAGAAAGAATCCTGCAAAAAAAAAAAAATGATCAGCCTCAATGCATTATATATTCGACTAACAGCCACTTGTAGTCACTCATCAGAATTCAGAACTAAAAAGCCAGAAATCGATATAGATCACATTCGAGTACCTGATTTACAACAACAGCTCTCTGATCATGTAGTTGCTGCATAATCATATCGCAAACAGTAGTTTTACCGGATGCTGCTCCTCCAGCAACTCCTGAAAAGACAACAACATCCTATTTAACATTGTCTGATTCTAACCATCTTCAAACCAGTTTAAGTTAGATAAAAATCTGCCAGCATCTCTCACCGATCACAAAAGGTTGGCCATGTTCCTCTTCCTCAGCCAACTGATCTGATATAATCGAAACTAAACCATCCATTCGATGAAAGCCAGAGAAATGAACCTTGGAAGATGTCTCTATTATATCAACAGCCGAATTTGAAGCCATTCCTACAACACAAAAGAAAATGCATTCTAAGATCACATGGAAAATGCCAATATTTATATATCAACTTTTTGTTGTCACCATCTAATCTTAAGAACCAAAAAGGAACACTACTTTCTTTCTTTCTTTCTTTCTTTTAAATGCTTCCACTCCAAAAAAAAAAGTATTCTGAAAAGAATCAAACTTTTGAAGACATAATAAGTAGATTCCACAAGTACCAATGCCGTGATAACCATGACCTCAAATCACGTTTAACGCACAAAACAAACAACCAACCAATCATATATGGTCGACCAGATAATAGATAGTGTAACGCCAATCCAAAACATGAAACCTTTTTTAATTTTTTTCGCTTGGGAAGAAAAAAGGAAAACAGAGATCAGAAGAGAAGAAAGCCAGATCAATACATGCAAAGAGAATGAGAAGAAACGTTACATCATCATCATAGAAAATCAATAAAAGTCGAATCTTGATTTAGGAAACTCACGAAATGAAAGAAAAAGGGATTCAATAAAAGCTTCTCGAGATCACCGATTTTAGCTAACACAGAGAGCTCCCCAGTTCCAACAGATAAAAAAGAGAATCTAAAAACATATATATAAGAGAGAGAGAGAGAGAGAGAGAGAGAGAGAGAGAGAGAGAGAGAGAGAGGGAGACACGAGCATTGCCTGTGTTAACTCGATGCACAGACCAAAACTGAGTTACATATACTTATAATAATACGTTACTGCTAATATTATATGTTTGCGGTGAGAAAGAGAGAGCATAATGGAGAATGGGAGGATGGATGCAGCGGCTGGAGACGGGTTTTTCACGAAAACCGGAAAGTGGTTTTTTGGTTTTGACGAAACTACCCTTCCCACTGACAACGTTATATACAGTGCAGTACTTGGTGTTTGGTGGTGGCAGTTGTCGTAAATTTGAGTGTGTTCCGGGTCCTTTAAAAGGGAAGAGGGAGGGATCGAGGATCCACGTCAGATCCTATTAGGAATGGTGGGACCTAGTTCCGAGAGCTGCAGCTAAACCACGCAGTGATGGTCGAATCGACTGTTTACTCATCTTCGAATTTATATTTTTATTCTTATTTTCGTTTACACCAAAAAGAAAATATGTATTACTACTACTATTTTATATATATATATATATATATATTTTTTTTTCTTTTTTTTTTCCCAACCATAACCCATTATATTAAATCATGATTGAGTAACTCTCCTTTTAGGGATAGTTTTACAACCATCATTAAACTTACATGGATAAACATACAAGGAAAATAAAAACAGATCGCGGGAAGGTGTTCGTAGAACAGCTTGTAGAACCCGGACCAAAATACAACAACTAGAATGGCTAAGATAATGCCAAAGATAAGGGATTAACGAAATCTAAAGGGTAGGGAGTGATTTCTCAAGAAAGAAACATTCAGTCATAAAGATATTTGGGTCAAACAAGACCACTATCTTTTTTACGTGGCAACTCCAAGTCCTAATCAAAGGTTCAGAGAGACCACTACACCCTACTTGCCCCGGCGGTATGATACCTACCAAAACCCTGCGGTGGGAAGGGCGTGCAGGACGAGCTAGAAAGCCCGCGTCCGCAAATTCGCAATCTTCTTGCACGAGGACCATTCGATCTTGAATTGCTTCCAAATCGATCTTTTCCGAAAGATGAGCAAACGCCATTGACCCATTAGACCAACAATGGCAAGCGGCTAGTACAAACTTCACTAATGTCCTTAACTTCCAGCTGTAAACATACACCATCGATTTCAACAATAAAGTGTCTCGGTTACCCATAACCGGAATGTCAATGATAATGACTAAAGGATCTCGGCTTACAAATACATTGCTCCGTAGATAACGCAGGTGAGCATGAATTGGTAAGATTGGAATTGTTATACTGAGAATATAGGGAATAACAAAGGGGACAGTCCAAATTCTTAGGGGAAGATGAAAACCTGGAGAAAGGGGCATTTCCAGTCGACGGCATACGCAAATACTAACCGTCCCTTGTGGTGATCGAGATGTTCCGTTCATGGGATAGTATCAGGTGGATCCACATCCTCCATCATACCTTTGTTTATCTCCGCAGAATTGCCCGCCCCCTTCTTTGGTTTAGGTGATTTCACACCCTCACCTCCTATCTCCGCAATATTCTTTGTCTAAACTTTTTTTTATCATTTCTATCCATGTTATTTAACTTCATATGTACGTTTCTTTCAAATGTGTTATTACCTTTTCCCTAAACATATCATTTTACTGATTTAAATACTTTAAAAACTTTATATGAGTATTCGATTGTCATCTCTGGAATTTGAACGTTAATTTATGTCTATATATTCAAAAGAATATTAACACAAACCATAGCCCAAATCAAAGATGTTATCTTTTCTTCCAAACATGACTATGTATTTCTTTTTCAATGTTCTAGCATAATACCATCGAATTGCACCGCAATCATTTTGAAAAAAAAAATTATACAATACTATTTTGTCTCAAAATAATAACCTAATAT
>NC_025698.1:31118122-31121436 GCF_000633955.1 Camelina sativa | reverse complement strand
GTCCTTAACTTCCAGCTGTAAACATACACCATCGATTTCAACAATAAAGTGTCTCGGTTACCCATAACCGGAATGTCAATGATAATGACTAAAGGATCTCGGCTTACAAATACATTGCTCCGTAGATAACGCAGGTGAGCATGAATTGGTAAGATTGGAATTGTTATACTGAGAATATAGGGAATAACAAAGGGGACAGTCCAAATTCTTAGGGGAAGATGAAAACCTGGAGAAAGGGGCATTTCCAGTCGACGGCATACGCAAATACTAACCGTCCCTTGTGGTGATCGAGATGTTCCGTTCATGGGATAGTATCAGGTGGATCCACATCCTCCATCATACCTTTGTTTATCTCCGCAGAATTGCCCGCCCCCTTCTTTGGTTTAGGTGATTTCACACCCTCACCTCCTATCTCCGCAATATTCTTTGTCTAAACTTTTTTTTATCATTTCTATCCATGTTATTTAACTTCATATGTACGTTTCTTTCAAATGTGTTATTACCTTTTCCCTAAACATATCATTTTACTGATTTAAATACTTTAAAAACTTTATATGAGTATTCGATTGTCATCTCTGGAATTTGAACGTTAATTTATGTCTATATATTCAAAAGAATATTAACACAAACCATAGCCCAAATCAAAGATGTTATCTTTTCTTCCAAACATGACTATGTATTTCTTTTTCAATGTTCTAGCATAATACCATCGAATTGCACCGCAATCATTTTGAAAAAAAAAATTATACAATACTATTTTGTCTCAAAATAATAACCTAATATGCAATCGATAACACTTGTTATACTTAATTAGCCTTTTTAAAACGGGACAATTGCATATTTTTACCTTTATTTGCATTTGAATGAAATCGTAGACCCTATATTCGATTTTCGAAAAACATAACCATTAAGGGTGTTGAAATTATAGTTAACTCCCTTACGACCAAACAAAAAACAGAAGCCGAAATGACAGATGTAATCCGGAAGAAGTCTGCAATAGATACATTTAAGGAAGACTCCAATTGACGTCAACGAGTAGACATAAAGATATGTCTACTCGTTAATTATAGTTTAAATTTTAATTTTAAAATTTATAAAAAATAATTTGGTAAACCTATTGACCAAATAATAACCACATAGACTTCCTGCATTGAAATAAAATAAATTTACATATAAACTAGTCAAATTAAGGGAGGAAAAGCTGATTAGGTTAAAATTATTTGATTTAGGGTTTGCTTAAGTAGACTTCTCTGTAGACTATTGGTGGTTGACTTTGTAATGCCATCAACTATTAATATTATATTATTTTAATTTCATCAACAATTTAACCAAACCGATAGCTGAACCAAACCGATAGCTGAACCANTAATTTGATTTGATGGATTTGCAGACGGTCCAGTTTCCCGTGGAGAAGTGAAACTANCTTTCTGTAAGTCAACCCTAGTTTGTATGTGCTTTCTCTCTCTCCACAATTTCTCTCTCTAAAATTCCGATATTGTTGCTCTCGAAAATTCAGATTCTATCCTCATTATTTATAGTCTTTGAAACTCAATGATATCTCAGATAAGTATTCTCATCATTTATCGTCGGCGATTTGCTTTTGTAACGATTTAGCTAATTTTGTTCGAAAATATATATGTTTTCATAGTTTTTTGTTCATTTTGCACTCAGATATGGGGTTACACAGCTACACTTAGCCATCTTCTAGTTCTTTGCAAGTATGGAGTGAAAGGTCCACCCGAAGTAAACATTCTTGGCCTGACAGTTGGAATTCCTGACAAATGTTTCTGCGGAAGGGAAACCGTTATGAAATGTTCCACCACAGCCGACAATCCTGGAAGGATTTTCTTTGGATGGAATAACCATGAGGTTGTTAGATTGTATGATGGTTTATTCGTTTGGTATAATTATTATTTGAGTATAGATAATATTCTTATGGTATATTTATTTCTATGTTATGGTATAGGATGGAGAGGACCATATTATGAAATGGTGGGATGAGGCTATTATGCAAGAACTTCAAGCAATGAGAGGTGGACTTGCTGACCAAAGGGATTCTATTACAGCCATCCAGGAAAATGATGAAATGTTATGGGTTCAGCAGGAGCTAGACAAGGTGAAAGATCAGATGAAGGAATTACGTCTGTCAGTCCGTCGTGTACGCGCGGTGGTCGAGAATGTCTTAATCGCCGGTATAATCTTTATTGTTGTATTAATCTCTTTTGCTTCGTAGATCTTTCAATTAAAATCTGTGAACCTCTCTTTATCGTGGCCGTTTGTTTGAATGGCGTATTTATGTCTGTAATCTGTGAACTTGCTTCAGTTTCTGTAATATTTGGACGATATCGTTGACTTCATTAGATGACCTATTTAGTAGACTTCCCCCGTTTACATTAAGAAGTCAGTAGACGAAGTCTACTCGTTAATGATTTACGACATGACGGTTTACGTTATTAATTATGTAACTGTTCATTGTAACCGTTTCGTCTCGTATATATAAACCAGCACGGGCCTTTTGATTATTTTAAAACTGCAACCAAAAAAGTTATCTTTAAATCATTTCTTTTCTCTTTAAAAAAAATAGTACGTAGTTCATCTTCACGCCGGAAAATTGGTGATTGGTCAAAATACTTGTATCGGTCAATATAAATCATCCACACTTAATTGGAGACTGATCACGGTTGGGTAATTGAAACTTTCTCTATATCACTTCACTTCATCATATAAGTGTATAATCATCTATCATTCACGTCTGTGTAACTCTTAGAAAGTTTCTATATCATATCACTTTATACTTAAAAGTGTAGAATTCTATATACACGCAACTTTTGTCCTTGTACCATAGAAACTCGTTCATCGTCGTTAACGATGTATTAATTAATTTGATTTGATGGATTTGCAGTTTAGAGTATGTTTTAGTTTTCCCAGAAAGAAGTCTACTTGATAAGTCCTCAGCATAGTACAAAAATTAATTTGATTTGATGGATTTGCAGTTTAAAGTATGTTTTAGTTTCCCCAGAAAGAAGTCTTCAGCATAATAGTACAAAAATTAATTTGATTTGATGGATTTGCAGACGGTCCAGTTTCCCGTGGAGAAGTGAAACTAACTATTTTTGTGGTGTGGTGAATGATGAATAGAATGATGACTTATGAATGAATGGATGTCAGGGTGTTTCAATTCCCCTTATGCAATTGTAGTATAAGAGGTGTCAATCCAATCTGAGTGTTTGTGAACAATTAAGATGTGCATATGAGTCTAAGTCAAGCCAGATGTAAAGGTTGTTTGTCACTAACAATCCTATTATGAAATGGAA
>NC_025698.1:31107655-31117665 GCF_000633955.1 Camelina sativa | reverse complement strand
AGTGCTCGGTCGAGTGGCTGGTCGAGCTGGCTTCTCTCGTGCATTCTCCACTCGGTCGAGTCCTCCTCAGCACACGGTCGAGTGGTAGTCGAGTGGTGCGGTCGAGTTGGACTCTGGACCTTGATTATTCAGCCTTAACTCTCTTGTTTTCTCCTCATGATTGCTTCACTTCTCCTCAGCATTGCTTTCATGCTCCTTAAGCTCCAAAATCACCTGTTTATGCATGAAAAGATGCAAATGCAATGCAACTATACTCTAATGCATGATTAGTCCTAAAGCTACACAATAATGGCCTAAATGGATAGCAAAAGATGCAAAAGTTGTGAATAAACTAAAGGAAAACAAGGTAAAATATATGAACATCAAGAAGTCTGCCAGAGAAGTTGTCAACATAATCATTACAAGGTATAATTTGATTTGAAGTTAGTTGGCGGTAATATTTCTATGTTTAATTTACCGATAAGCGGGAACCGGTTTTAACCGGTTTCTTTATAATTTCTTCCTAATTTTCTGGTACTGTTTCTAATAAAACGCTTTTGGTTTTATAAAACCGGGATTATTATAATTATTGTAATTTTATAAAACTTAAAAAACCGAGATAACATAGGATAGTTATCTCTAATTCTTCCTCATAAGGAACTAGAAAACGATTCCCTTCCGCTTATCTCTTTCGCTTATCCTTCCGCTTATCGCTTATCACTAACGATTGATTTTCCCATTTTTTGTTCATGTTAAACATAAATCTCTATCTTTCGGATTGTCAGTTTACTTACTTCATTTAACTTATTTGTACCAGATCTCGACGAACTCTGTATTCTTCAACCCAGCCGCTTTATCTTCATCTTCGCCGCGTCTTTGCCGCTGTTGTCCTCTTCGATCAAACTGGAGGTTGACTTCTTTTGCAATTTGATAGTAGCCTTCTTTTTCAATTTGACGCATAGACTTATTGGATTTGTCTTCCTCTTTCTCAATCTCTCGTTTTTTAATTTCCCCGCCAAACCTAATCTTATCTTGCAGAATGGACGAGGAGAGAAAATCAGAATTTCCTCGGAGGTTTTACGCGAAAGGTGATGAGCCGCTTCCAATAAAAAGCATCGGCTATTACAGCAACGTTACGAAGCTGTTTGCTGAACTGTACAAAGCTCTCGAGCCGGATGAATGGGACGAGATTTATCAGTCTCGACTGGGTGTCTTGTTACAGTTCTACAAGCTCGAATTCGAATGGGCTTCCAGACTGGTTCACCATTTGCTCACCTTTCAGATAATCTGCAACAAAAAGTACGAGATCTAGAGTATGGTTGGATCTAATCCTTTACGATTTTCTTTGAATGAGTTTGAAGCCATCAGTGGACTTAACTGTGACGATGTCGAGTTGTTGGACCAGCCACATGTGGAGGTTTCAGTTGAGATGGAAGATTTTTGGGAGAAGCTTGGAGTCAATTTAGACAGCGGTCCGAGTATTGAGCAACTGGTTGTAGCATGTAAGAACTCAAGTGATTGGGATAGAATAGATCGTATTAGGTTGGGTTATTTAGCTATCTATGCTGGGTTTATAGAAGCTAGGAAACCATCAACGCCCACCCGTCTAAATATGACTAGGCTAGTCATGGATTTAGATGCATTTCTTGATTATCCCTGGGGAAGAGTTGTTTTCAAGAACCTGATTTTGTCTGTTAAGGAGAAGGACTTAAACAAGCAGAGTTACACCATAGACGGATTTGTCGAAGCTCTGCAGATATGGGTGTACAAATCTATGCCTGATTTTGGCAAATCAATTGGGGAACCGTTGGCGAACAATCCAAGTCCACCGTTGCTTGCTTACCACAGTTCTCGCGGTAGAAAAAATGTCAAAGAGGGCATTTTAAAACAGGTACGCACCTTTGTGATTTGCCTATAATTTGAACTAGTACACTGTTTTATATCAATTGTAGTCAAACATCAGACACTTCAAAACCATTGGTGACATGATTAGTCCTGTTTGGGAAGACGATGAAGCAGATGAGAAGACTGATAAGATTTTGAGAGCATTCAATGGGGATTTTGGTCCATGGAGGTGGGGGAGAGGTTTGTGGCAGACGGATGGTATTTATGAATCCAACAATGCGAAGGTGAAGGTGGAGGAAAAGAGTGAGAAGAAGAGAGCTGGTACATTTGATGAGCCAAGTGGGAAGAGGCATTGTTCAGGTACTTCAACTGCCTTGGAGTTCAATATCTTGGATTCTATTAAAGATGAGCTCAGCATGTGGGGAGCAGCTCTGCTTGATTAGATGAAGGAAGGTTTCAACATGTTGAATAGGAAGATTGAAAGCCTGGCTTCGGATCTTACCAAAATAAAGGGAGATGTGACTGGTACGAAAGAGGCTGATCTTTTATCAAAGGAACAGAAGGACTCTCAGGCAGCTTCTGGTACTAAAGAGGCTGTATCAAATGAACAGAAGGAATCTCAGACGGAAATGGTTAGTTCTGAACACTTTCAATTTCCTACTACGATCCCTCAAAATCACAATACCAGGTACAAGGCGAAGAAAAAATAGACTTCCAGAAGTTGTCAACTTCGAAGACATAAAAACAATTGTCTTCCTTATGTGAAGTAGACTTCCTTATGTTAAGTAGACTTCTATATCCGTGTTTTCTTTGTTTGTTTTATTTGAGACAAATTAAATATATGAGGCGACTTTAATATTATATGTTTCCAGAAATGACCATGTAACTTTTAAACCGGAATTTGCAGAACAAGCCAGGGCAATCTGAGACCCTGAAACCATCTCCACCTGTTACTCATACGGATACGAAGGTGCCAAAGAAAGTCAACTCTGAATCATCTGACACTGAGTCAGACCCACCTGTATTTATTCGCACGAAAATCCCAACAGCTGCCGACTTGACTGCTAGAGCCAAGAAACAAGAACCAAGGAAAGAAGCGGCTAGGATTACGGCACATGGCAAGACTGAAAGGGTTAAGAGGTTAGTGTCAAGTTAACGTTCTCCTTTCGTTGGTGATAACACAGCCAAGACTATCATGGGTGATAAATCAGCCACGTCAGCGTACAATCGTTTTGATAAAGCAGACATGGAGTTGAAGAAGGTTTTCCTTGATTTCTTAAAGAAAGATCCGTAAGTCTACTAACTTTTATGTTATGTTTCAAAAATTCTCTTTGTCGAAACTCTAGTAACTTATATGTATCCAAACCATTTATCACCCGCAGGACGTACAAGAACAAGGTCCCAGAGAAATCCCGATCCTGTCTTTGGTGGTACAAACTGTAGACAAAAACAGTCTGGCTACGAGATTCGGTAAGACTACTAGAAAACTTCGTCTCCAAGTATACTAGAAAACTTCGAGTCGGTCTTCAATATTATATAACTTTGTTTTAAATCCATGTGGTTATCCAGCACATGGATGCGGGGTTGAATCTATTGAGACATCGACACGCGTAGCATCCTCAGATATTTAGAACGAGTAGATTGGCTTTCCTAGACGCTATGTTCACTCATCTGTGGACAACGAAGTACCTTGACTTTGTCAATTCTGAAGCACATGCTAATGGATCTGGGAAACTGTTGCCGGTCGGTGCCTTTAGCTACCATGCAGGGGAGTATCCACCTTATGCTCAGACTAACAAGCAATGGGGTCTGGAAGTGGACGACTTATACGTGCCTTTAAACGTGAAGTCGACGCACTGGGTAGGTATGTGGATCTCGATTCCCATGAGACACATCGTCGTCTGGGATAGCATCCCGAGTGTCACCAACGACGAAGAGCTTGCATCTGCCATCGAACCTATTGCCGTCTTGGTTCCCTACGTGTTGCGGGAGTTAGCCAGCCCTAACCACAAGCATATGTATTCGTACGAGAAGTTCACTCATGAGCGGGTCAAAAAAGGAGTGCCTCCGAACAAGAAGCCAGGTGACTGTGGTGTGTATACTTTGAAGTACATAGAATGTCATGCTCTTGGGTTAGCCTTTCCTACTACTTTGTGCGACGCAAACATCACACAGATAAGGGAGAAGATGGCTTGTGACTTATTTCACGAGATTGAATGTCGTGGACAAAATGAGGAGAACTACATAGACGACTTTGGGCTCTATGATCCTCCCCCAATCCGGGACTAACTATAAACTTTGTTTGAAAGACTTAAACTCTTTTTTTAAGTATGTATGACTCATTAGGATGATGTAGGGTTGATGTTTTGTTTCTGTTTGGGGGATCTTTATATTTTGTGGGTGGGATCCTACTGATTAAACTCTGATGATGGGCGGGAGCTTGATATTTTTTGTGTGAACCTCCTTTTAAACTCTAATGTGTAAGGATGATTGTTCTTGTTGTCTACTAGTTATATGTGGGATATTGGTATTTTTTGGTCTGTTTTTCGTAACATATACATAACTTCAAACGTTAAACGTTAATAATAGCGTACACTTGTTTGTTCCTCATTAGTTACTTACTAAAATATTAATTACTTGTAGTCTCTCTAAACAATAGCGTACAACGAAAGCCTAGTAGACATATTTCTGAAGTTAACTTGGAGACTTCGAATGGATATTGTTGTTGAATAGACATGTAAAACTTTTGTTCTCGTAGTTAAATTTTTTGTTTAACTATGATGATAGGCTGCTCTTGCTGTCATCCATATATTTTTGTGGAATCCTCTCACCTAACATCTCAATACTAAAACAGTGGTTCATCTCAATCCATCTACAGAGTTTCAATAAAAACCAACAAAGTGCTTTTTTATCTGCTATCTCGCCGATACTCTACTCTTGCTGTCAGAACCAGATAAGCAACATAAAATAATATTAAATGTGACAGAGTTATAAACTTTATCGGGGCATGTGTTATTATAAATTTTTATTAAAATATTAATAAAATAATACAAAAAAGAGAGAGAGAAGAGAGAACCGATGCTTTTTTTTTTTTGTCGACTCTGTTTATTTTTACACTTGCTTGTTCCTCATTAGTTACTTATAAAAATATTAATTACTTGTAGTCTCTCTAAACAATAGCGTACAGCGAAAGCCTATTAGACATATTTCTGAAGTTAACTTGGAGACTTCGAATGGATATTGTTGTTCAATAGACATGTAGAGTTGACCAATAGAAATAGAGAAATAGATATTCAGAATGCATAAATTCAGTTCAAAAATAAAATACAAATAGGAGTTTGGGTGATGCAACTAATCGTCGAGACAGACATGAAGTTTGCCCCAATCAATAGGAGGAGGAACCACACACTGTTTGACATCAGCTTCCGCAACCTCTCTCATCTCCTCTAACCTCTTGTGCTCTGCCTCGATGTCGACAAGTTGTTGACCCAATATTTGATTCAGTTAGGATAGTTGAGCGTCGATCAGATCCACTTGATGCACAAGGGCAGTAGCCTCTTCCTTCTTCTTCATGTGATCTCTCATCATACGAAGAATGGCTTTAAATCGGTCCTTCGTCTCTTCTTCAACCACGACTCTCGTCCTCTCAAAAGCATCTTTCATGGCATCTATTACTTCCTCATCCCACTCGAAATCGGAATTGCTTCGCTTACGCTTACTGGAACTCTCTCCGGCCATAGCTCGTAACCAACTTATTCTCTTGTTATCGAAGAAGGAGATGCAAAAGATTGAGTGGAAATTGAGAGGATATTTATAGGTGAAATTGAGACGGCAACGATACAATGAATGTAGAGAAATCGAAAGGGTACAACGAATGTAGAGATATCGAAAGATTACAACGAATGTAGAGATAGCGAAAGGGTACAACGAATGCAGAGATATCGAAAGGGTACATTGAATGTAGAGAGAAACGCATCATACATCGAAAGCTTAGTAGACATTAGATTGAAGTTAACTTAGAGACTTGGTACACATCCCAAGACACATTGCAATGACAACAATGAAACCTATCCAAGAGAGAACCATAAATTTNGCTTCCGCAACCTCTCTCATCTCCTCTAACCTCTTGTGCTCTGCCTCGATGTCGACAAGTTGTTGACCCAATATTTGATTCAGTTAGGATAGTTGAGCGTCGATCAGATCCACTTGATGCACAAGGGCAGTAGCCTCTTCCTTCTTCTTCATGTGATCTCTCATCATACGAAGAATGGCTTTAAATCGGTCCTTCGTCTCTTCTTCAACCACGACTCTCGTCCTCTCAAAAGCATCTTTCATGGCATCTATTACTTCCTCATCCCACTCGAAATCGGAATTGCTTCGCTTACGCTTACTGGAACTCTCTCCGGCCATAGCTCGTAACCAACTTATTCTCTTGTTATCGAAGAAGGAGATGCAAAAGATTGAGTGGAAATTGAGAGGATATTTATAGGTGAAATTGAGACGGCAACGATACAATGAATGTAGAGAAATCGAAAGGGTACAACGAATGTAGAGATATCGAAAGATTACAACGAATGTAGAGATAGCGAAAGGGTACAACGAATGCAGAGATATCGAAAGGGTACATTGAATGTAGAGAGAAACGCATCATACATCGAAAGCTTAGTAGACATCATATTGAAGTTAACTTAGAGACTTGGTACACATCCCAAGACACATTGCGATGACAACAATGAAACCTATCCAAGAGAGAACCATAAATTTTCGAAGCATTTTTTCCCTTTCATTCGCTGCCAGTAAGTCACATTCAAACTTCTTCTTGTCTTCCTCATATGTGTTAACCACCCCAGAGTTCACCAAACCGTTAACAACTTGTTCTTTCATTTCTCTTACAGATTCTTTAAGTACCTTGATTTCTTCTCTATGCCGACGGATCTCATCTCTCGCATCCAATAAGCTCCGCCTTTGCCAACCACGTGATGGTTCTACGTCTGACCAATGGGAAAACCCATGAACAGTGCATCTGAAGAAATTTCTTCCTGGATTTGCATCTGTCCATGATTTCACAATAATCGTTGATCTACCGCAGTAGTTGTAGATTGGAGCAGTTGTTTGTATATGCGAATTTGTATCAGAAACTGACCCCGAAATTANTGAATGTAGAGAAATCGAAAGGGTACAACGAATGTAGAGATATCGAAAGGTTACAACGAATGTAGAGATAGCGAAAGGGTACAACGAATGCAGAGATATCGAAAGGGTACATTGAATGTAGAGAGAAACGCATCATACATCGAAAGCTTAGTAGACATCAGATTGAAGTTAACTTAGAGACTTGGTACACATCCCAAGACACATTGCGATGACAACAATGAAACCTATCCAAGAGAGAACCATAAATTGTCGAAGCATTTTTTCCCTTTCATTCGCTGCCAGTAAGTCACATTCAAACTTCTTCTTGTCTTCCTCATATGTGTTAACCACCCCAGAGTTCACCAAACCGTTAACAACTTGTTCTTTCATTTCTCTTACAGATTCTTTAAGTACCTTGATTTCTTCTCTATGCCGACGGATCTCATCTCTCGCATCCAATAAGCTCCGCCTTTGCCAACCACGTGATGGTTCTACGTCTGACCAATGGGAAAACCCATGAACAGTGCATCTGAAGAAATTTCTTCCTGGATTTGCATCTGTCCATGATTTCACAATAATCGTTGATCTACCGCAGTAGTTGTAGATTGGAGCAGTTGTTTGTATATGCGAATTTGTATCAGAAACTGACCCCGAAATTAGGCTCATCATTCTCTAGCTGATTGTGGTTGTTCAAGAAGAGGAGTATCATAAAATGATCTTACGAGTAAATGATAGTTACGTACTAGTCTTTAATAATGTCGACGTGAACACGTGGGATAATCCCGGAAAATTACAGAGACAAATTATAGCTAAGAAAACTCTAGATGACTTCACGATGAAGTTAACTTCTACTCGCCATGTTCAGCAACCTATACAAATAATTGTTAGTGTAACTGACGATCATATACAAAACGTTAAAAATATATCAAGTGGAATTGTTACTTACACAATGAGGTCGAGTATGTCCAGGCTGTCTGCATTTTGAACAAGCATATTGCTTATGAGACTTCCTCAGCTTGCTCCCATTTTTACGTGATAGTTCTAGCCATGTTAGCCAACGAGACTTCTTTTGCCTTCCAGGCTTCCGCTTCGGTATGGGAGGTATACATCGGATATCTGGCCCAATTAGATCGTGCTCGACATTGGGCATGATGGTAGTCACGTACGACGCATAGACATAATATTTTCTATAGTAAGCTTCGACTACGGTAGACATATGTCATCCGCTTGACTTGACAGCCTTAATTGCATGTGAACATGGCATTTTCTCAACATCAAACACCCCGCATGAACAAGATTTTGCTTCCAAGTCAACCAAACAGTCATGTTGCCCACCCCTAACGTAGAAACGCCAGCCATCAATGCGTTCTACCGTCATCATATCTGCGTAATGCTCCCTTACGGCCAATAAGAACTCAACACCCCGACTAAAAGTGGTTGTCAGACTAAGTGCATCATCTCGTCTTTTCCAATACCACCTACCTAACTTTTTCGTAATAAACTCAATGAGATATGTGATGAGATAACCTTTGGCTTTCTTTAGCATAGAGTTGATAGATTCCGCAATGTTGCTAGTCTTGATGTTGTATCTATCTCTTGGACAGTAAACCCGAGACTATAAAGTTGGATCTGCCTCATTCAAGTACGCTGCAAGGGCCGGATTTAAGGGAAGCCATGTAGCGGTTGTAATCATCATACATATGCGCATATGATGCCCCTTTCACCAAGTACATCAGTTGCTTCCCACGGAAATTAGAAATTATGTTTTGTTGGAGATGGTAGTAACATATCCCTTGTGTTGCCCATGGCATAACATTGCGACATGCTTTAGCTATTGAACTGCACCTATCCGAAACTACTACCAGTGGATATTCATCCGAGATACACTCACTTAATTTGGTGAAAAACCAATCCCATGAAGCATCACACTCTGAGTCAAAAATTCCAAAAGCCAACGGAAATATCTGAAAGTTACCATCATGTGCGCAAGCGACTAGCAATACACCTTCATACTTTCTTGTGAGATGGGTCCCATCAACCACAATAACTCGCCTGACATAATTGAAACCACAGATTGAAGCATCGAAAGATAGAAAAAGGTACTTAAACCTATGATCGTCATCAACAACAAGGTCAACGACACTTCCCGGGTTTGACTGCTCTATTTTTCTAAGACAATAAGGCAACTTTGCATATCCAGATTTGGCGTTTCCTCTCACATATTCCAAGGCATATTGTATAGCCCTGTACAAAGTTGTGTAATCCAATGTCATGCCGAACATTGTCCTCATTGAATCTTGGATATGTTATGGGACAACACCATCTACTATTCCTACCCGGTCTACAAAAAGCATCCCAATATATTTGGAGGTGCAACGCTTACGGTGAGCTATGCGGTCCACAATAGAACATGTATGCACGTTCAGATATTTGGTGACCCAAAAAGTGGTTGGATCATTATTCACAGTGGCCACGACCCTCCACGTGCATCCTGGCACAAAGCATATTGCCACCAACCGAGACTTTGTGGACTTCTTAATTTTGAAAGAGAATTTTAGCATAATAGCGGTCAAACGCACCTCTGTTATGACATCATGTTTGCATGGAAAGCATTGACCTACTTTCAGTTGGTCTATCCAAGGATTATTTAACTGTCCATGAATACCACCAACAAACGGTTTCCCTTCTTCAGCATCTACATCCGGGTGATCTCCATCTTCATCGTCATCTTCATCTTCAAATTTCCCGTACTCACTGTAATCGAAATCCATGTCATCAACATCTTTTGGCTTCTCATCTGTAGTGTCATGGAGAGCTTCTTCACATTCTTCTACACCTTCATCGGCACCTGGATCTACATCGTCACCAAATTCATCCGTTGGCTCCCCATCGGCAATAGAACAAGAGTTATTTATATCATTAACATATCCCTTAACCGATTGTCCATCCATGCATCGCGTAGAGACGCAAAGGCGAACAACATTCCTACTACTAAAATCTATCAAGTTCTGAACTGATCTATCATTTGTGACATAGACAGGAGGGGTATCTTG
>NC_025698.1:31095011-31104913 GCF_000633955.1 Camelina sativa | reverse complement strand
CCAACCGAGACTTTGTGGACTTCTTAATTTTGAAAGAGAATTTTAGCATAATAGCGGTCAAACGCACCTCTCTTATGACATCATGTTTGCATGGAAAGCATTGACCTACTTTCAGTTGGTCTATCCAAGGATTATTTAACTGTCCATGAATACCACCAACAAACGGTTTCCCTTCTTCAGCATCTACATCCGGGTGATCTCCATCTTCATCGTCATCTTCAAATTTTCCGTACTCACTGTAATCGAAATCCATGTCATCAACATCTTTTGGCTTCTCATCTGTAGTGTCATGGAGAGCTTCTTCACATTCTTCTACACCTTCATCGGCACCTGGATCTACATCGTCACCAAATTCATCCGTTGGCTCCCCATCGGCAATAGAACAAGAGTTATTTATATCATTAACACATCCCTTAACCGACTGTCCATCCATGCATCGCGTAGAGACGCAAAGGCGAACAACATTCCTACTACTAAAATCTATCAAGTTCTGAACTGATCTATCATTTGTGACATAGACAGGAGGGGTATCTTGGGGCAATTGCTGAAGCATCATCTCTGTTAAGGGATACGATAACTGAACCATCTCTGTTTCTTTGTCAATCAGATAATCTTCTACAACCATTTCAAGAAGCTCAGCGTATGTACAACCGTGTCGCAAAAAAAACATTCTCCCACCTTTGCGTCCATCCATATCAAAATGCCAGGACCCATTTCTCGTCGCCCATACTCCGTAAACAACAGGTATTTGCGCCATCTACCTGAAAGAGTAAGCAGCAAGTCAATTACTCATTACATAGCTGACTATCCGTAGAAGTCTTAAATCAATAACCTAGATGCCTAACAAAACCAAAAACATGATTGATCCAAAAGTATAATATATTATCATGACAATAATAGACAGAGGCAAGTACATAACCGATACAAAACATTTTGAACTACAAAATCAAAAAGAAAAATTTATAAATTTCAATTAAACACCATTTCAAATATACAGACTTCATAGATAATTCCAACGGTTTGACTTCGTAAATTAGTCTACTTTAATGACCTAACTGCCTATGAAAACCAAAAACTTGATTTCTCCATATGTATGATATGGATTCATGTCAAAAACATACAGAGGCAAGTAAATAACATATATCGAAGAATACAAGAAGAAAATCTTAAAAATTATTCACCAATTTGCAATAATTTGGTTTTCAAAATCTGCTGACTTCATGTTGACGTCAACAGGTAGATATAAACTAGACTATACAAAGATAACTTCAAATGAAGTCTATTTTTTGTGGTCTATTTTTGCAATTACAATTTAACAAAGCAGACAGTGGACGAAATCTACTAGAACCGGTTGACTTCTTCTGTGGTCATCCTTTGTTAATTTTTTTGTTAGTTTTGCAATTAAATAGATAAAAATAGGTAGACTTCAATGGAAAGTTCCACATGTTAACTTCAATTATAGTTTACTCTGGTTATTTTTGCAATTGACCAACCCATTGACTTTACAGTAGACTTCTGTCTAACAAGTATCCGTCAACAAGAAAATGTAAACTTCGTCGTGGTTAGTATTGCAATTGACCAAGTTTGACTTTTGCCAAGTAGACTACGTATGAAGTCTATAGTAATGATGACTTCGTTTGCAATCTGCCGTGGTCATTTTTGGAGTTGACCAACAATTAAAATTTTTAATTAGTAGACTTCCTTTGCAGTCAAATAATTATTTTAATATAATAATATTACGGTTAATGTTTAAATATTTTGGTCAATTCCAAAAATAGTCACTATAGAAGTCTACTCGTTTATTATCGTAAGAAGACTTAGGCCAACAGTCATCACTAAAAAGTCAAGAATTTGGTCAATTGCAAAAATACACCTTAGTAGACTGCAAACGAATTATCTGACAGAAAGATAATAATGCAGTCTGAATCATATTTTTTTGTTTTCAAATGAAATTAAGGAGACTGAAATTTTAGTCTACAGGCTCGAAAGTCGATAAATTTTAAATTGCAAAACTGACCACATAGTAGACTTTACATGATATTATGACGGTTGGACTAACAAATGAAGTCTAAGTTCGACAAAAAAACAAAGAAAATCACGAAATTACCGGAAAATAACCTTATCGGTGGTGGTTTCGCAATGTCAAGCACCGAGGACGTCGTATTTAGTCACCACTGAAGAAACACAGCGCCAATTTTCCTTGTTCACGAGATATAACAAGATTAACGAACTTTCAATTTTTTCGATTAAAATGGAGATGAGATGGAAAAAAATGAAGTTCTCATAGCATTTGGTGTTATTTAAGCTCACAAATCGGGTTGTTGAAGCATTAAGAGCTTCAAATTTAGTTGTTCATGGTTGTTGGAAAATTAATGGCGGTGGTACAACCGTAAATAAGACAAGAAGATGAGGATATGGATGTAATAAACATTTTCGCAAGAAATTTAAATAAATTAGAAATAATGGCATTTCTGTTAATACAATGAATGGCAGAGGATTTAGTAGGCAGAAAGTGGCAAATGTTTGAGAGAGAAAAAGAGGAGTCTAGTCTTGCAATTGACTCAAGTTAGGGGTCTAATTTTGCAAGTGTCTCTTTTAAAACTCATAAAATATCATTTAATCGTAAATATATTGTACATACATTTCTCAATTACAGTAAAACTGCTATAAATTAATATTCAGTAAATTAATAAATTTCTTCGGTTCGAAGTTGGACCAATGTAATTTTGCAGACAATACAGAAAATATAATAAAATAATAATTATTTTGAAAATCTTTAATAAATATATGATCCCATCAATAATATAAATTAATAATTATAGAAATTTATCAAAATATATTGTATATATACACATTAATTTTTCAAAATTTTTGTAATGAAATTTTAGGTCGTATAAAATGTCTCTCTCTAGACGATTCACTGAGCGACTGGTTTTTACAGTTACGCTGTTTCGTTTCTCCGATTGAATCCCCGATCTGGTGTGTTTTTCCGACCGATTGTTGCTCTTTGACATGCTTTAGGAGTCCAATTGGCGGTTGTTTTTTTTGTCAATTTCGAATGACAGTTACTTGTCTCCTCTTTTTAAGGGGAAAACCGCCATGGCCCTCCTATATATTGGCCTTCTTCCCTCCATTGTCTTCCCTCTCTCAAACATTTCCTCTTGATTCTACTATGAATTGTTTAAAAATGAGTGATTTCCTACGAAAATCGGTACAAGATCTAAATTTGGGAATTGATGACTTTCCCGCTGCTCTCCCTCCCGAATTTCTTTCACGGGCTGCATCTGTTAATCGATTTTCTATTGTTGTCACTCCGGTAAACCCAAGGAAGCAGAATCTTCGTGCTCTTATACGACAAATGCCGAGGGTCTGGGGTTTCACGGATGAATGTGTTGGTAGGATTCTCGATGGAGGGAAAGTTCAGTTCTGTTTCCAAACTCAAGAACGATGAACTTGGTCCTTCGACGCGGACCCTTGTCATTCAACAATTGGATGCTATCTACTCATCGGTGGTATCCAAACATTACAGAAGCAACGATGAAGATCATTCCATTTTGGGTCCAAATCCAAGGTATCCCTATTCTCTACTTGACAAATGCAATGGCTTGATGGGTTGGTAATAGATTGGGCTTTGTCACGGAAGTAGATTACGATGAGAATGTTAATCAAGTTGGGGCTGTGATGGTTAGGATTGATTGGAATATAGATAATCCATTGCGTTTCAAAAAGAACATTCAATTTATTGTGGGTGACAACACATTAGTCAAGTTACTCTTTGAGAAACTTAGGAATTTTAGTAAGAAATGTGGATCCTTGAAGCATGATGTTAAGGAGTGTCCTCTTTCTTTCGATGATCCTGAGAACTCGGATCCTGATGATCATGGTGGATATGAGAATGATAGAGATGATCAGGATGGAGGAGATGACGTGTCTACAACACCAACACTCATGACTGTTGACCCGGTGACGCTTATTCCTGGTTTACAACGGACCTCACCAGTCTTTACACAGGCACCTATGGAATCAGCAAAAGCACTTTTGAATGACTCACTCACATCCTCTTCTTCCATGCCTAATCTCTTCGAGGACACTGAACTAACCGCTGAGCGAATGCGTTACCTGCATGCTAAGTATGTGCCCAAGATATCCGAGGGCATGGAAAATGATGTTACTTCGGAGAAAGGTAACACTAACGCGTCACAAGACTTGGCTCTCCTGAAACGCAAAAGAGTTCGTTTTGAGTGTGACTTCAAGAAGGCTGAAGCAGCGGAAGAGATGGCGGTCATGTGCCACCTCCGTAAGAAAGTCAAGTCAGCTATCTCAGTTGGATCTTTTTCTGTTAACAACGACCATGACGGAGGTGCGGGGGGCCCGGTACCCCCAGATCCAATATGAGAGTACTCTCTTGGAACTGTCAGGGCATTGGCTCGCCGCTGACTAAATCTAGACTAAGTCGTTTATGTATAATTACGAAGTGTGATATTCTCTTCCTCTATGAAACTCTCAATCAGTGTGATGTATTATCTAAACTTATGTATGATTTAGGATTCTCAAACTTATTTACTGTACCCCCTCAAGGAAGGATTGGTGGTCTAGCTGTGATGTGGAAGAGGCATGTATCTCTCTCCTTGATTTCAAAGGATGAGAGACTCATTGACCTCACTGTGACTCTTAATAATAGAAATTTCTATTTGTCGTGTGTGTATGGTCATCCGACACAAAGTAAAAGGTACCACCTTTGGGATCGCTTAAAGTTGCTTTCTTTGGCTAGACAATCTTCATGGATACTCATCGGTGACTTTAATGAGATAATTTCGAATCAAGAAAAACTTGGAGGTCCTCCCCGATATGAATGGAATTTCCGAGATTTCAGGACAATGATCTTAGTTTGTGATTTGATTGGTATTCGCTCAAGAGGCAATCAATTTTCATGGGTAGGAGAACGACACACACACACACTGTGCAGTACTGTCTAGATAGAGCAATGACCAATTCCTCATGTTGTGCATCCTTCCCGAATACAGAACTTGAGTTTTTAGACTTTGCAGGTTCGGACCATAAGCACATCCTTCTGCATTTTAATGATCAGCAAAGATATCGACGCAGAACTTTTCAGTTTGACAAAAGACTGTGTGGAGTTCTAAACTTTGATAGAGTAGTAAAACAAGGATGGTCTTTGAATAATGAGAGTACATATATTCCAGTAAATCAACGAATATCAAGCTGTAGATTGGCTATGGCAAACTTGAAACACAACGATGGAGAGCTAGGACAGACTACTTCGAAGGCAAATTCCACACTTACAGAGTGAACTCACAAGGGCTTTCGCAGATGAAGAAATACACTAGAAACAAAAAAGTCGAAATGAGTGGATGACAGAAGGAGATCGTAACACAAGTTTTTTCCATGCCTCAGCAAAGTCTAGATATGCGAAGAATAGGATCATATCTATCCTTGATGAGAATGGAAACTTGTTCCAAGGAGACCAGGATATAGGAATGCATGCACAAGAATTTTTCACAGGGATCTACACCTCAAGTGGTTATCATGTCACTCCATTGGAATTCGTGGATTTCATTCCAACTGTATCGTCTGAGGTGAATAATAGCTTAACGAGAGAGTTCACAGAACAAGAAATTTACAATGCATTATGCCTCATAGGCGATGATAGAGCACCTGGACCTGATGGATTGACGGCCCGTTTCTACAAACAATGTTGGAACACAGTCGGCGCACATGTGGTTCAAGAAGTAAAATCATTTTTCCAAACATCAGTCATGAAAGTGATCATTAACCATACTAACATTTGTATGATCCCGAAGATTGATGATCCAACAACTCTTTCTGATTATCGTCCAATAGCCCTATGTAATGTGCTTTACAAGATAGTTTCAAAGTGCTGACTGAAGCCACATCTGAATGGAATAGTTTCTGAGGCTCAAGCTACATTTATCCCATGTCAAATTATACAAGATAATGTTATGATTGCACATGAGTTGATGCATTCTTTGAAGGTTAGAAAACGTGTTTCTCAAACTTATATGGTGGTTAAAACTAATGTAAGTAAGACATACGACCGAGTAGAGTAGAACTTTCTTGAGACAACACTTAAATTGTTTGGCTTATGCGATCAGTGGATTACTTGGATAATGTCAGTTGTGTCAATGGTTAATTACTCTGTGTTGGTTAATGGAGTACCGCATGGTAATATCAAACCAGAGCATGGAATCAGACAGGGAGATCCCCTATCACCCTACCTATTCATCTTGTGCTATGACATTTTAAGCCACTTAATAGTCTCTCGAGTTAAGGATGGTGATATTAGGGGAATCAAGATAGGTAATGGAGTTCGAAGGATCACCCGCCTACAGTTTGCTGATGACTCTCTATTTTTCTGCCAAGCAAATAAACGAAACTGCCAAGCTTTAAAGGATGTGTTTGATATCTATGAATACTATTCGTGGCAAAAAATAAACACATCAAAATCAATGATAACTTTTGGCTATAGAGTTTATGGTGTGACTCAGGATAATCTGAAAAGGATTTTAAATATACCAAATCATGGTGGTGGCTGTAAGTATCTCGGTCTCCCAGAACAATTCGGTCGTAAAAAAAAAAGAGATGTTTAGCTACATCATTGATCGGGTTAGAAACTGTACTTCCCATTGGAGCACTCGAACACTATCGCCTGCAGGAAAGGATATTATGTTAAAATCAGTAGCAGTCTCAATGCCGATATACGCAATGTCTTGCTTTAAATTACCAAAAGGAATCATATCAGACATTGAAACTCTGTTGATGAACTTTTGGTGGGAAAGAGATAACCAACACAGAGGAATCCCATGGATTGCTTGGACCAAACTTCAGAAATCCAAGAAAGAGGGTGGATTGGGATATAGAGATCTTGAAAAATTTAATGATGCCCTCCTTGCAAAACAGGCATGGAGACTTATTACGTATCCAAACTCTCTATTTGCCAAAGTCATGAAAGCAAGGTACTATCGTGATGACAGACTCATAGATGCGAAGGAACACAAAAATGAATCATACGGGTGGGCATCTTTACTTTCAGGAATAGATTTGATCAAGAAGGGATCTAGATATCTAGTTGGGAATGGCAAAACAATACGTTTGGGAGTGGATAATGTGTTTGCAGAGCATCCACCGAGACCTATACTCCCGGTAACTCCACAAAGTGATTCTACAATAGAGAGTTTGATAAAGAAATCAGGCGAAACACAAACATAGGACACTCAGCAATTCGATATTATTACCAATCTGGACGACAACTCAGCTATTAAAAACCTATACATATCACAGGTGGAAACTGAAGACTCTCTTATATGGCATTACACAACCTCAGGTGAATACTCTGTCAAATCAGGGTAATTGTTCCTCACACATAATCCTTTGGACACAAATCTTGTCCCAAATATGCTTCATGGATCGGTAACATTGAAAAATAAAATTTGGAGGCTGAACATTCTTCCAAAAATAAAACATTTTCTATGGAGAGTGGTTTCGAGAGCACTGCCAACAACGACAAGATTACGAACTCGGGGCATGAACATTAGTTCCACATGCTCAAGATGCAATCAAGATGATGAAACAATTTTACATGCACTTTTTACCTGCCCTTTCTTTAAAATGGTTTGGAGAATGTCAAACACTCTGCCTTCAAATTTTGTCCAGTCTAGTACTGATGTAGTGTCGGTAATTGCATCATTGATTGATCTCTCTCATCAACATAACAATATCAAAGATGTTTTATCCCCTCTTTGGCTGGTTTGGCGAATTTGGAAAGCTAGAAACAGATTAGTCTTTGATGGAGTTCGAGAGGGAGCCACAATTACTAGTTTGAAAGCACTTGCTGAAATAAATGATTGGATATATAATGTGAAATAGACAGAAAGAAATTGCAGTCCATCTACAATAAATAACACCCCATCATGGTCATCACCTGCTTTCCATGTGCTAAAATGTAATTTTGATGCAACTTACAACCCTACTGATCACCATACCTCTTGCTAAACTAGGCTGCCAAACAATGGATTTTTATGTTGAGTCTGTATTGAAGCCAGATTGGCTAATTGAATCTCTTTGTACAAACTTTGGTTAATTCAATATAAATATCTTTGCGCAAAAAAAATACACATTAATTTTTGTTAGAATTCATTTATAATATTTTCACTATATCAAAAACTTTTAGTGTTCCCTTTAAAAATATTAGTTATAATAATTTAAGGTGTGGTTGACAAAAAAATATTAGTTATAATAATTAAATTTTATTTTAAAATATTTTTTTGAAAAATTTTACGAAAATAAGAAATTTTCTTTATAAATTAATGATTAAGTTAAAACTTACTACTATATATTAATAGATTTTCATGGTCCTAAAATTTTTAATTTATCGAGGTTTTAATGTACTATACTTTTCATTTTATTTCTCACAAAAACGTGGAAGTAAAGGGGATGTTTCGAAACACATTATAGAGTTTGGATCCTTTTTGTAAAGTTCTCATAAATGTGGGGGAGGGGGTGTTATTATATTTACAAGTTACTGGACGTTAATGCCTTTTAATTGGTAGATTCGTGAAGATGAGTAAAAGCCAAATAAACTACGTCGTTTTTCATATAGTTTTCTGAGTTTTCGACAATGTTTTCATCTTCGATTAGGTTAATCGTATCTGGATTCCACCGGACTCAAACCCTAAAATCGCCGTTAAATCCTCCGAGCGTCTTCGTCTCCGCACCTAAATTCTTCAACTCCGAGTGGAATTCGACGGGAACTGGTTCAAGACCCGTCGCGATGAGCAGCGTTGAGAAAACCGGGTCGGGTTCGGGAGCAATCGAGAGTCGAGCGGGCAGGATGAGAGAGAAGCTTCAGAAAGAGCTCGAACCAGTGGAGTTAGTGATCGAAGACGTTTCGTATCAGCACGCCGGTCACGCCGGGATGAAAGGAAGAACCGACGGAGAGACGCATTTCAACGTGAAGATCGTTTCAGAAGGGTTCCAAGGTATGAATCTGGTGAAGAGGCATAGGTTGGTCTACGATTTGCTCAGGGAAGAGCTGGATACTGGATTACACGCTCTTTCTATCGTCTCTAAGACCCCGTCTGAGTCTCCTCCTCCTCCTTAATTCATTGATGCTTATAACCAACTCTTCTTTTTTATTCAAAGATTGGATTTTTTTTTTCCCCATCAAAGGCCTCTGTTTTAGATTTGATGGTGTGTGTTGTTGTTTCTGGATTTGAGTTTGCTTTTGGATGGTATGTGTTTCAACTTCAAACAAAGACACTTGCTTTTAGTTCAATTCGAGTTCTGTCAACCTAGTTTTCGTTGTTCGATTGGGCAGTTTCCCGCAATTTTCTCTTTATTCATTGTTTGGGCACTGAGTACAAGCCACTGGAGGAGGGGAATAATGGACAGTGGAGCAACTGCTTACTCAACGCCCTAACAGTGGATACCGAGAAATTGCGTGGAGACTTGAGACTGCCCAATCGAACAAAGAAACCCCAGTTTGATTCCTCAATCAAACTGTATACTAAACACAAAACCAATGACTTATGAAACCTTAAGCTCTGGTTTAGGGTGGTAGCTATTGAAGCACATTTATTATTTATGAATGAAGCCGTTTGTGCCATGTATTTTGTTAGCTTGGAGGCAAAATAAGTTGTTGTTTTTCTTATGTTTCAGTCTCGTTCTTCTTCAAATTCAGCGATTGTCATATACAGCGTTTGCGTTTTCTAATCGCGAACGCCATGTCACCTTTATTAGCAACAAAAACATATTTTATGGCTTCAAATCAGTGATCACCTTTTTATTTTGTGGGTAAAGCGAATCGTCATTTCCATTTTATAAAGGAAACTAAATCGTCCCTCTTCTTTCAGTTTTTTTATACA
>NC_025698.1:31066079-31093479 GCF_000633955.1 Camelina sativa | reverse complement strand
TTGAACTTTTGTAGGTGACTCATCTACAAATAACTTCAAAGGAGCTAAGGTGACTGAAACTTGGACGTACCGACAAAGCTGCATTCTATATTCTCTTATGTTTATTAGGCTGATGCAATGATCTCTATATGGGAGATGATATTTAATTTGTTATAATTTTGTGTATTTATCTGGTTTTTGACCTTTTTGGAGAATATGTAATTGAAAGTGATTGCGAGTCCTGTGCGACTTGTGCATTGTCTTCGAGGAGAGAATCCCATAAACGTCTCATGTTTTGATTCTCTTGTGATATATCCCATCTATCAAAAGACTCTAGGCGGAACGCTTAGCCAGAAGATTTGGTAGGACGCACAGTAATTTGTTTTTGTGTAACTTGATAATACTATGTTGTACTCTTGTTTATTCAATACTATGTTGTACTACACACTTCAGCTTTTAGCCACTGTTCCGAACGGCGGAATTTTGGATACGAATAGTCGCGTTTTGAAGTGTTGTTAAACGATTTTAGTCACAAATTTACCCCCAATCCGCGTTTTGTGTTTTCTTGATGCTAACGCTATAAACAGAACGCATTTTCCAATCATTTCATTTCCAACAATAAACCCCTTTATGAGTAACAGGGATACTACTTTTTGTACTCAAAATGGGCTCAAGAAACAAAACCAATCAATGATCGTCTCTTGTTAATATCGATGTAAAATCCCAATCGTCATTCTCATTTCCATTTTTTGATAGATGAGAAAACTCAACCGTCTCTAGTATAAGTTATAAAGTCACTTTTATTTTTCGAAAAAAAAAAAAAAGAAAAAAACTTTCTAAAGTTTCATTTTTTATTGCTGTAATGGCGATGAGAGAGCTCTCGGAGGTTGAGAGAGATAGCGAGGATGAAGAAGAAGAAGTATGGGTCAAACACTACTCATCGAACCACCAGATACTTCTCGTCGGCGAAGGAGATTTCTCATTCTCTCACAGCTTAGCTACTCTCTTCGGCTCTGCTTCCAATATCTGCGCTTCCTCTCTCGATTCATACGGTAACACTTCCTCTGCTTCCACTGAGATTTTCAGGGTTTTTTTATTTCGTTTGAGTTTTTTTAAGTCTGAGGTTTTAGGGTTTTTTTATGCCACTTTTAGCAAGAGACTCTCAGACTTGTCTGTGAGAAGGACTCTGTATGTTTCGGACTTGTCTGTGAGAAGAATCGAAATCAATTCATAGGGTGAACTCTACTGATTATGGAGCTTCCTCTGAAAGATCAAAGATGTGATTTTTCCTCTTTGTACTGATTAAAGGTTGTAGCTTTAAGTTCGATTTCCTCTGTTACTTCATGTCTTTATGGTGATTGAAGCAGATACTTTGGTTAGAAAGTACAAGAAGGCAAGATCAAATCTTGAAACTTTGAAGCGACTTGGAGCATTACTTTTACATGGAGTTGATGCAACCACACTGCAATTTCATCCTGATTTTCGTTATAGAAGATTTGATCGTGTCATTTTCAACTTCCCCCACGCTGGTTTCCACGGCAAAGAGTCTGATTCCTCTCTTATACGGTGAGCTTCAACGTTTCTTTGGCGTTACAGATACGTTCTTCTTGCAGTTGAAACGTGTAGACTGACTGGTAGCTGCTGCAACTTTTGAGGAATTTGTAGATGTTCTTTGTTGCAGGAAGCATAGAGAGCTGGTGTTTGGATTTTTCCATGGTGCAAGCCGTTTGCTAAGAGATAATGGACAAGTTCATGTCTCGCACAAGAACAAAGCACCTTTCTGTAACTGGAATCTTGAGGAGCTCGCTAGCAGATGCTTTCTTGTGTTAATTCAACGTGTGGCGTTCGAGAAGAGCAGTTACCCTGGTTATGAGAATAAGAGAGGAGATGGGACTAGATGTGACCAACCTTTCCTTTTGGGAGAGTGCAGTACTTTCAAATTCAGATTCTCTCGCGTCGCTAAGGAGCTGTATGCAGAGAAGGTAAAAGGGAAGGAACAAGCATCAAATCTTCCCCAAGGTCTTATAAATATGCAGCCTGCAGTGTCATTTGATCATGGGTATCCCCAACAAATTGAATTTCACGGTGTTAGCCAAAGACCAGTTCCGTTTGATCTCAGCTATCGCGGAGGAGACTATAACTTTTGGCAAGTCCAAGATCCTTGTGTTCAATCAAGACAGAGAACATCTCCATTGGATTACCAAAAACATAGATATTCGCTGTTTGAGGATACCCACTTTTCTCTTGGAAGAAACCATGCCCAGTTTGATGACAGCTTAATAGAGCTGGACAAGTACAGATACACTAAAAGAAGCAGCCTGCTTTGCCAAGACTCTCCTTTTCAAACAAATCATCCTCGCCAAGAACAATTCTATGAAAGCTTTAACCGCCTCAATGGAGTTGCGCTTGATAGTTATGAGGGGATGATACAAAGAATGCTAAAACGGACAAGGTTTCCTCATCTGTACGCTGGAGGATCACCAGAAAGAGACCGCCTGCTTTGTCAAGACTTTCCAGTTCAAGCTAGTCAAGAACCACTATTCGAATGCTCTAACCGCTCGAGTGGAGTTTTTCGTGAAATTTATGACTGGGAAGTACGACGAATGTCAACAAATACCAGCTTTCGCCATCCGTACACTGGAGAATCACAAGAACGAAGCTTCACTAGGCAGAGCAACCACAACATTCATCCTCCACAGCACTGGTAAATCATTGTTTTTTTTTTTTGCATAATCGATATGAAAATTCTTTAGGTAACTAATCTTAAAGAACTTCTCAGGATACGTTGATGGAAACAAGGTGACTGAAGATGATGATCACTCAAGAATCTCTACGGATGGTGTGTAATTTATCTTATGTGTCTATCTATTAGCATGGCAGTAAGTTAACTACTGACAAGTGTCAACTCGAAACTGTGATGATCTCGATGTGGAGATGATATTTTGGGGGTAATTTTGTGTGTATATTTAGTTTTTGAAGCATGTATCCAAGAAATGGTAGTGACTGTGAGTCTTGCGACTTGCATTATCTTAAGGAGATACTCATCTTTATCACTGCTGCAAGATAATTTCTCAATACTTACCTTTTTTTTAAACAGCCTCTCTCGTACTACTGATTCACTCTATGACACCATCTGGACCGGAAGGTTTGATACGACACTTTAACCATTTTGTTTTATAGTAAAATATAGCAACTTACAATATGATTTTATCATTTCTTGTGGACTAATTTAAACGTAAGCTTAGCCGACAAGGCAACAATCACTATCCTAATAATCCTAGCAGCAAAAATACTCTTCAATTTCAACTACTAATCAGATCAGATTAATAAATAAGTACTTTATAATATTGAAGATTGAAATGTCAAGCAAATTACATGGAAATTGATAGTGAAAAATATAATAATAGTAACAACAATAATATATAATACATAGAACTGTTTAACTTTCAAGGAATCTGCTTATGATGACTGAGTCTATCTATAGTCCCGCGTAAATCATAAATCTATGATGATTGAATTTACTACGAAATAGTTTCTATCGTTCGAATTTAAAATAATTAAACTTCGTTATAATTAAATTTATGCTCTCTTTTTTTTTGTCGTTATAATAGGTATATGCCAGTTCTATAAATTAAGTAGATGATCCATGTTCTGTATTTGTAGTTATACAATCACAATTCAATAGATCAAGAAAAATACTCAAGCAACTCTTGGTATCTCTCCTCAATCCAATACCTGATATCGGAATATTATCTCCGACGATATTATTCCGGCAATATGATGAAGGTAAGTGCCATTATCTCCTTCTACATATGTTCCTTTTATTAATTTATCATCAGGTAAATTAGTTTCTTGAGAAACACGAAACTTATATTTGTTTATTTATCTGTGCTTTCTTCAGCAACGAATAGTTCTGAAGATGGATATGAGTGACGGTGAGAAATCGATGAAGAAAGCTATGAAGATCGCATCTGCAAAATCTGGTAATTAAACATCTCTACTACTCTCTGACTAATTTTGCAAGTAACTTGCAAAGGAAGTTAAGTCATGTGAACCGTTTCAGCAAAAACTTGATTTATTTCACTGTCTGGCAGGTGTGAGATCGGTCTCGATTCAGGGACAGAACGATCAGTTAGTTTTATTGGGAGAAGGGATTGACTTGGCAGAGCTAACACGTGAGCTCAAGAAGAAAGTTTGTAACACGAGTATCATCACCGTGCAGGCTGCACCGCCGCCGCAGCAACAGCCACAGCCTATGGGCCAGTACAACCAGATGCCTCCGGCGAGAAGATGTACTTGTGAGATACCAAACTCAGGTTTCTGCGGATTATGTTGTTCTATGAGTCAGCAACATACTACTTATCATATGGTACCATCCCAGTATCCTCCTCCGGTGCTCTATTGTCGTGAGGAGACAGATGTTTGCAGAATTTTGTGATGTGACGCTTTGAGTGTGTTTTTTTCTTTCTTTTGTTGAGTTTTTATCTTAAAAACAAAAAAAAAGATATTCTTATTATTCGGTTCATATGATGTAGTAAAAAAAAGGGCTAATTAAATTCGTGGTGCTGTAAATGTTTTGTTTATGTATTCGACTAATTGATGTATAATATAAATGTTGTGACAGTGCATTATTTTTTTATATATAAGAAATTTGTAAGTTGTGTTTATTTCAATTTGTCTAATGTGATGAAGTAAGTCCACGACCCACGACGACCATATTTAAAAGGGCTTTGCTTTGATGACATATGTGCAACGAGAGGGGACTGGTTCCTGGATTGAGAGAGATGTCCAAATTCCAAACATTCCTTGAGGTTATCGTATATTCTCTTCCCTCAAACACGGGAAGCGTTACAATGTCATTGTCATTATATCCATTATTTAATGCGTCTTTTCAGATTAATTAAGATAATGTTATAGACCAAACTATAACGAATAAACTGAATGAAATCAACTGAAAAAATTTATAACAAAATGCAACTAACTGAATTAAATACTGATTAAAAAAAAAAAATCTTACAAAATCAAAATATTGTAATCCGACTCATTTTTGTCAATCTGAACATTGTGGAAGAACATAAATGATCTTTTTTCCGAAGGGTTTGAGTCTGATCCCCAAGATATAATAATGAGGAAGGCATATGAAAGTGTTGAGGAATAAGTTGAAGAAAGTGTTCAAATCAACTTTGTAGAGCCGTGGAATATATTAAACGGAAGCCCTGAAGTGTAATGTTGATGGGGTTTGGTGAAAGGCTGGATATAAGTGTGGATTAGATTAGGTCTTGAGAGACCAGCTTGGAAATTAAAGGTGTTGTGGATGAGTGGCAGAGTTAGTCCAAGGTCAAAAGAACAATGCTAGAAATAGAGGTCGAAGCTTTAAGATGGGTTATATAAATCACAATGGCTCTCGGATCCAATTTAAAGCATTTCTTGATGACTTCAAGTTGGTGTTCTTCACGAAGGATGTGAATGGAGTGGCTAAAGAATCTAAAATTATACATTTTCTAAGCTTAATAATGACTAGCAATAGGCCCATTATCATATTAGCCCAAGACAGATCAGTTGGTTTCTGTTATTTTCCCGCTTATTTAGAAGGGAAAATAACAATAATATAACAGATTTCTTCAACAACAACAACAAAAAAAAAACGATAAAAACTCATTTCTTCAAATATTGTTTTGGACGTTACATGTTTCTTCCTCCAAATATAAAATCTCTACTCATAATTGAATCATAAACACCACAGCCCTCGATTCCAAAAGCCAATTCAATCAAAGATGAATCAATTCGCCGGAGTTCTCTTCCTCTGCATCGTTCTCCTCTCCTCCTTCCTCGGAAATACTGATTCCGGTATGATCTCCGATCTATGCAAACACTCCGACGATCCAAAACTCTGTCTATCCAGCATTATTTCACGTCCCGAGTCAGGCGAGTTCGCAGGCACCAGCAATCAGATCGAGATCATAGCTATCTCCGCCGCGTCGGCCAACGCTTCAGCCACTTCCGCCTACATCAAGAATAAGCTCGGCAACGAGGATCTTGAGCCGGCGACTGAGGACACGCTCGAGGACTGTCAGAAGAATTACCTAGACGCCGTTGAGCAGCTCGACGATTCGATCTCAGCCATGCTCGCAGACGCGCACGCCGATGTCGACGTCTGGCTGAAGGCGGCGATAAGCGCCATCGAGTCATGTGGAAACGCGTTGGAGTCACGCGCAGGGAACGATGCGGAGCTTTCGCAGAGGAACGATATGTTTCTTAAGCTTTGCAACAACGCTTTGATGATTAACAAAATGCTAACTTGATCAAAATTCATTAATTAATCCCCTATATATATTTGCATGTAATGTATAAGACTATATTCTTCCTCTTTCTTTGTTTCTTTATTTTTGGTTAACTGTTTATTGTTTGGATAAATATTCAAAGAAAACAAAAACAATGAGAATTTTTCTTAAATATCGAATAAACTTAACAATGTTAGAATGTTAGAGAACAGCCCAACTTGACACTCTCTCTTAGGTCCAAATTGTTGAAGCCCGTATATAGAGCTTAACAAACAATACTAAAATCTCAATTTCTTCTGTTCAAAAAGCTTAGAAGTTTATGTGGTCCAACACAAATTTTTAGTTGAGATTTTCCAGTTCAATTCAACTTGGTTTATAGTTTATACAAATGAAGCCGGTACGTTGAATAAGTCTCACGGCTTGGGGGACACTATGATTAGGCGGCGTAGAAATTTTTATGTGAAAAAAGCAAAAAACAATGGTGGAAATCCAACGAAAACGAAACCAGTGGTGGAGATCTACTCGGTCCATCATGCAACTTTTTTCTACTCAAAACCAAAACTCCAACTTATTAGTCGTTGACCTACCATATTTACAACGTAACCAATGTTTTGATTATTCTTCACTAGGGATCATCATCAATAAAAAAAATATATTTCATTATTCTAAATATTTTGAGGTGATCAGAGTATTCAAGTGTCAAATTCTGGTGATAATCTAGACTGATATTTGTAGCAAATGTACGGTCACGATCAAATGAGCGTCATATCAGATTGGTTGCTTGTAAGATTAGTGTTGGGTAGATTCTAGATTCAATATTGTCCCACAAACTGACAAAACGAAGATACCTTTCTTCTCCACTTGTACCAATTATATATTCACACTTGTTCTATGCTTTTAATTCATTTAATTTCCATGAAAATTCAATACTCGGTAGTCCATTCATCACTCAAAATTTTTTTTTTTCACATTACTGTTATAAGCGTTTATAATAATATAGTATTATTATAAGCGCTTATAATAATACCAACTTGAAATAAGAGTTAGTTTTGAATATTGTATATAAAAGAAAACATATGTATGTCAATTGGAACAATTTGCACATCAAGATGATATCATTAGACAAAACTTGCACATCAAGATGAGATCAATAGACAAAACTTGCACTCTTGTAAAGGTATTCATAGATTCCACTAAGACCCTACCATTTGTTGCCTTTCCTCCTCAACAATGATAGAATCTTGCTTTCACTTTTTGAAATATCTGCGTATCAAGTTACTAGTATATTTTTTATCAACCAACTAGATTATACTAATCATACTCTCTATCTAGTATTAAAGTAGCTAGGAAGTATATGTAACTAAAGACATTCTTTTAAAGCGTCCAAACATGATCAAGATTAATTCGACTGGTTGGTTAGTTAAGGATTTAATTTTCACTTCTATAAAAGATGGGCATGAAAAAAATTATATGTATCGTATGTGAAATACTGAAGTGTATGGGAAGATTCAAGTTGAAGAATCCGGCTTGTAACGGCATCTCCAACACACCTCTATATTTGTTTTTTAACTATATTTTAGAGTAAAATCTACTCCAACAAATCTCTATTTCTATTTATATAATAGAGATCTCTATTTCCTCCTCTATATAGAGGAACTCTATTTTTTCCTCTATAATAGAGTTGAACTTTTTTATTTATAAAATGGTTCTTGAAATTTAACACTTTTATATTTATGATCAAAATAAATAATATATATATTTAAATAGTTTAATAATAATTTAATGAAGTGGAAGTTTTGTATTGAACAACACAATACTGAAAGTTTGTCGTAAGATTCAATTCTCATATCAGATAAACAAAAATAACAGTCAAAATTTGGTTTGGTACAAAAGCATTACTCTTATGTTTCACAACTATAAGCGTTCAATTCACAATCCAATCCGCAAAAGCTAAGATTTGCTTATACAACATAACGATAGGTAACATAACGACCACCGGTTTCACTCGGACGAATGATCTTCACGACCTGCCCACGTTTTAGTCCGAAGTATCTTGCGATTGGATCAGTCAATTGGATCCTTGGAAGCTACCAAAACCCATAAATAAAATATATATTTAAATAGTTTAATAATATTTTAAATATTTTAATAATAATTTAATATGTATATTAATAGGATAATTGATAAGTTAAATTTGACTAATTTTAATATTTTGGTTTAAAATTTTTAAAGGTTTTCGTATAGAAAATTTTTAAAGGTTTTTGTATAGAAAAAACATTTTTTAAATTTGAGACTATTATTTGCAAAAGAAAATTTATATAAAATCTTATTAAATATAAATAACTTAAATATTTTAGTTTTTATTCATACCATAATATTATGCAATGTATTTTTTTTAATAAATGTGATATTTAAATAATATTTATGAATGTTAAAAATTTAAATAATATCATAATTTTATGAAAGTTTTATAAAATAAATGGGTTAGTTTGCAACTTTTATAAGTAAAAGGTATTAATAGTAAAATAAAAAAGGAATCTCTACAGAATATTCTTTTTTAGAAGAAAATATAGAAATATCCATTAGAGCAAAAATCACCTCTATTATAGAGTTCCTTTAGTTTTTTTTTTTGACGATCAAACTCCATATATTAAGTTATCGGAGANTTTAACACTTTTATATTTATGATCAAAATAAATAAAATATATATTTAAATAGTTTAATAATAATTTAATGAAGTGGAAGTTTTGTATTGAACAACACAATACTGAAAGTTTGTCGTAAGATTCAATTCTCATATCAGATAAACAAAAATAACAGTCAAAATTTGGTTTGGTACAGAAGCATTACTCTTATGTTTCACAACTATAAGCGTTCAATTCACAATCCAATCCGCAAAAGCTAAGATTTGCTTATACAACATAACGATAGGTAACATAACGACCACCGGTTTCACTCGGACGAATGATCTTCACGACCTGCCCACGTTTTAGTCCGAAGTATCTTGCGATTGGATCAGTCAATTGGATCCTTGGAAGCTACCAAAACCCATAAATAAAATATATATTTAAATAGTTTAATAATATTTTAAATATTTTAATAATAATTTAATATGTATATTAATAGGATAATTGATNATTTTTTCCTCTATAATAGAGTTGAACTTTTTTATTTATAAAATGGTTCTTGAAATTTAACACTTTTATATTTATGATCAAAATAAATAAAATATATATTTAAATAGTTTAATAATAATTTAATGAAGTGGAAGTTTTGTATTGAACAACACAATACTGAAAGTTTGTCGTAAGATTCAATTCTCATATCAGATAAACAAAAATAACAGTCAAAATTTGGTTTGGTACAAAAGCATTACTCTTATGTTTCACAACTATAAGCGTTCAATTCACAATCCAATCCGCAAAAGCTAAGATTTGCTTATACAACATAACGATAGGTAACATAACGACCACCGGTTTCACTCGGACGAATGATCTTCACGACCTGCCCACGTTTTAGTCCGAAGTATCTTGCGATTGGATCAGTCAATTGGATCCTTGGAAGCTACCAAAACCCATAAATAAAATATATATTTAAATAGTTTAATAATATTTTAAATATTTTAATAATAATTTAATATGTATATTAATAGGATAATTGATAAGTTAAATTTGACTAATTTTAATATTTTGGTTTAAAATTTTTAAAGGTTTTCGTATAGAAAATTTTTAAAGGTTTTTGTATAGAAAAAACATTTTTTAAATTTGAGACTATTATTTGCAAAAGAAAATTTATATAAAATCTTATTAAATATAAATAACTTAAATATTTTAGTTTTTATTCATACCATAATATTATGCAATGTATTTTTTTTAATAAATGTGATATTTAAATAATATTTATGAATGTTAAAAATTTAAATAATATCATAATTTTATGAAAGTTTTATAAAATAAATGGGTTAGTTTGCAACTTTTATAAGTAAAAGGTATTAATAGTAAAATAAAAAAGGAATCTCTACAGAATATTCTTTTTTAGAAGAAAATATAGAAATATCCATTAGAGCAAAAATCACCTCTATTATAGAGTTCCTTTAGTTTTTTTTTTTGACGATCAAACTCCATATATTAAGTTATCGGAGATGACTTTCTTCGAAAGAGAGCCAATTAGGTACCGACGAGCTTACATGGGAAAAACAGAAACCTTGTGCTCTTGCACATTTCGCAAGTTTATCGGCACGGATATTATCCTCTCGGGAAATATATCTAATACTGAAATTAGCAAATCTATCTCTGAAATGAATAAAATCCTTCAATTCTGATGAAAAGGTCGGTCAATCCTCGATATTAGACGTCATCCTTAGTAGGTCTGAACTATCCGTAGCAAAAAGGGCTTTATCCAAGTCCAACGCTAATAAGCACTCCATAGTCCAAATAAGGGTATCTAACTCTGCATGTAATGGGGATAAGCTTCTGCGCGATCCTTTTAGCCCCATGTGCAGGATTCTATCACCGATAGACGCAATCCAGCCATGCCCACTCCTATCCACCTCTGTATGCCAAGATCCATCTATAAAGCATACAAGGGATTCTTGAGGAATTGGGATCGAAGGTATGCATGCTTCTACTACCGCTGGTGCTAAGTCTCTGTTATTTGCTCTTCTCCAAACTTCTTCTTCTTGGATAGCTTTCTCCAGTGTATCTTGCGGAGATTCAGAGATATTTTCAAACACTTTCTTATTTCTTGCCTTCCAAATGTACCACATCATCCACGGGAACATTCTCAAGTTTTGATCAGTTGCACCAGAGTCTCTGCCACGCCCATATAGAAAATCGAGGTTGCTATATAGGGAAGATGAAGGGAACACCATAGGATGGGAAGGGATTGTCGATAAAGCCCATACTTGACGTGCTGGGGGGCATTCAAATAGCATATGGTTTATAGTTTCCTCCTCCGCTCCACATCTAGGACAATCTTTATCTCTACCAATATGGCGATAATGCAGGCGTTGACATGTTGCCAAGCACCCAGTCACACATTGCCAAACGAAATGCTTAAGCTTCCGTGATGTTTTTAACTTCCATGCTTGCGCCTTAAGTGTCGTAACACTAGGTCCCTGAGAAGGGAGGTCGCAAGCAGGGCGAGAGATAGCTCTCGCGGCTTCGTATCCAGATTTAACGGTATAATTTCCAGACTTTGTCAGAGTCCAAGAATAGCCGTCCCTCGAGGCATTCAAGCTCGGTTTAATCCCCAAAATAAGGGTAATTTCTTTCGGGGGGAAGAGTTCCCGAAGACGTTCAATTTTCCACTTTTTTGTGTTGAAATCTATCAAGGTGTTAACACAAATCAAAGGATTTCTCTCACTAGTTAAACTTTGGGGTGGCCGTGCTGGCGTATCTGGGATCCATGGTTCAGTCCAGATGCACGTATTAAAACCCGAGCTTATGGTCTTACGAATTCCGTACGAAAGAACCTGCTTTGCTGCCAACATGCTCCTCCAGCCATACGAAGGTCGATTTGATACTTGTATCTCTAATGGACTACAATATCGAAAGTATCTCCCTTTTAGAACTCGGCTAAGAAGGGAATCTGGATATCTCAGCAATCTCCATAGTTGCTTTGCCAAAAGGGCAAGATTAATTTCTTGTAGTGTTCTAAAGCCTAGCCCACCTTCCGAAAGTTGAGTACACAATTGCTTCCACGATATCCAGTGTAGTCCTTTACTGTCTGCTTTATTGCTCCACCAGAAATTGGCTATCGCGCTAGTTAGTTTTGAGCATATAGCTTTTGGTAAGAGAAAACACGACATTACATATGTCGGAATTGCTTGCGCCACTGATTTGATCAGGACTTCCTTGCCTCCCTTGGATAGAAATTTCGAAGTCCATAAGTTTACCTTCTTATGGAGTCTATCCCTCACGAATGCAAAGACTTGTGCCTTTGACCCATGAATCTTCTCAGGGAGACCCAAGTATGTACCCATGCCTCCTTCTTGTGCTATCCCAACAATAGATTTGATCTCTTGACGTATATGGGACGGGACCTCGGTTCCAAACATGATAGAAGATTTGGAGAAGTTAATTTCTTGTCCAGACGCTTCACCATAAAAGCGGATTATATCGATAATTTCCTTGCATTGCTGAGGATCGTCTCTGCAGAAGAATAAACTGTCGTCTGCGAAAAGTAAGTGGGAAACACGTGGGCTTGCGTTCGAAATACGTAAACCCTGGATCTTTCCCTCTCTTTCTGCGTTCCTAATTTGAGCAATTAAGGCCTCAGTACAAAGTATAAATAGGTATGGAGAGATTGGGTCCCCCTGACGAATCCCACGTGTTGGCCTAATTCGTCCCTTGGGATCTCCATTGATCAAAATACGGTAGGAGACGGAAGTAATGCATTGCATTATCCAACCCACCCATTTTTGATCAAATCCCATTTTTTCCATCAAAGCTCTTAAGAAATTCCATTCCACCCTATCATAAGCTTTACTCATGTCCGTTTTTATTGCCATAAATTTTTTCCGGTTGGCCTGATTAGAACGGAGGGCATGGAAGTTTTCTTGAGCAATGAGGATATTATCTGTGATTAATCTTCCTGACACAAAGGCAGATTGGGTCTCGGATATAAGTTCCGGCAAAAACTTCTTGAGACGTAAGCTCAGAATTTTTGAGATGACCTTATCGCTCACATTACACAAGCTAATAGGGCGAAATCTTGACATTTCACGAGGTCGTTCTCCTTTCGGGATTAAACATATATTTGTCTCATTTAGCTTGCCATCAAAAATTCCTGAGCTAAAGAAGTTCTTCACCATCTTAGTGAGATCGCCTTTTATGGTTTCCCAAAAATTTTGGAAGAACAAAGCAGTCATCCCATCCGGTCCTGGAGCCTTTCCCGGATTCAGGGAGAACAAAGCTCGTTTGACCTCCTCTTCTGAGATTTCTTTTGTGAGATGCTCATTCATGTCAGGTGTGACCAATGTAGGTACATCCTTTATGGCCAATGTAGGGTCGCTCGCATTCGAGGAAGAAAATAGATTGTCAAAATACGCCACCGCTACTTTTTCTATCCCTTCTTCTGTGTCAACCGAAACTCCAAGTTGATTAAGGATACCACTGATCTTGTTCCTTGCCCTTCTTTGTTTTGTGGAAGCGTGGAAGAATTTTGTATTTTTATCTCCTTCTGCAAGCCAAAGTTCTCTGCTTTTTTGGTGCCAGTATGCTTCTTCTTCCCTATAGGCCTCACAGAGTGCCATTTTAGGTTGAGGAGAGTTTCCGACGATGCTTGATCATCTTCATAGGTCTCATCAATCTTTTTTTGGAGATCTTTAATCAATTTTTCTGAATTTGTTTGATTATGTTTCTTCCAAAAGGAGATAGCTCGTTTGCAATTCTGGATTTTTTTCATAATGGATCGTTCGACGTATATTTCATCACCTCCCCATCCGTCTAACACCGCCTCTTTGAGGCCTGGCTTACCAATCCACCTCTTGTCAAACAGAAACCTTCTCAAATACTTTTTTGGACGTGTTAGTATTGATGCAAGGAGAGGACGATGGTCTGAACCCCACATCTTCAAGTACTCTACATTAGTGTGGGAAAATATAGAGTTCCTTTAGTTTAGAGGTAAAAATAGAAAAAACCATAAGTTGATAAGAGAGAGTAGGCAAAGAAAACCAAGTTGACATAGGAATGCACGCAAATCTATGAGTGTGAGCTGAAAAGAATACTTACACATTAATCTATGCAAATTCTTCTTTGTCACGCAAATATGTTTTTACATAATTATATGCATAAATAAATTATTTAAAGGTACCCCGAAAGCACAAAAAATTCCAATTGCTTCCATCACACTCCTATCAGCTAATCTCACAATCTATATAATTAAAGTAGTTAGTTTTTTTAATCAGTCAAGATCTTTCTAATCAGCACCAAGACTATGTATGTATAAACCATCAGATCAATCTCTAGCTGGTCTAATTTTCTTAAGAAAAGGATAATGCATGGGGTCAATTATGTAATTTAAAACCCATATCTAATCCAGGAAAATTTGAAGTATCTATCTATGAACCTAAAGTCTGAAATTAGTTTGGAGACAAGAGTCTCCAATAAATGAGACACACGCCCCATACGACTGTCCCAGCTAGACAAATAATAAGGCAAAAGAACATAACACCAAACACTTTACTCTCTCTGTCTCTCCCTCAACCAAAAGCAAACGAACCCTTCGAATGACGTAAAAGCCAAAACACTGACTTTGCTTCCCCGTTATTTTTACCAATCCAAGAAAAAAAGCTAATGATTCCTTCATTAAACAATTGAGGTTTCCTCTCCTTAACCCCAAATCTCAAGCCTTCTCTCTTTGATTGTGTTCGCTTGCACACTCACATATGCATATAGGTTTGTATATGTGAGAGTGTATGCACAAATCTTCATGTAAAACTCTCATCAAACCAAATCCTCCCTCTCTCTCTCTCTCTCTCTCCATAACCTAAGATCACTCGCATAGAGATAGATTCTAAAACTATTTGATCTGTAAGGAGAAGAAGAAGAGGGTAACTTTTGTATATATATGGTAAGAAGCGAAGAAAAGAGCAAACCTGGGAAAATCAGGGGAGAATCTGCTGGAGGGTTTGTTGGATTGTATCCATGACATCACTGCGGCTTTGGCTTTCGCTAGGATGACTGATTCTGCTTACAGAGTAGACACCATTTCTAGACTCGCCCAATGGCGAATCCACAACCTTTCTTCCTCCACTTACCGCAAGTCCGATCCTTTCAAGATGGGTCTTTGGAATTGGTATCTCTCTTCACTCTCCTTCTCTCTTTTTTTTCACCTGACCAATTACGATCCGACATGATGAATGAGTAAAGTGGACACCTTTTTCTTTGTAATTGATGTGTTTGGTAATGATAATAAGATAGATTTTTGACAATTTGGGTTTTTTTTTTTTTTTTTTTTTTTTTTTTTTGATTTGAAGGCACTTGTCTGTAGAGAAAAGCAAGACGCTATTAAATGTTAAGTTGTATCCAGAGGTATCAAACCTTACCAGAGACAATCCACCACTTGCTTCCTTTGCTCTTCGTGTTATCTCTTCTGCTGGTGATAGGAAAGCTTTATCTCATCCAGGTAGTAGAGATGAACTTGTTTGTTTCATCCAATAGTTTGATTATATGATTTCCCTTTTGTTTCTGTTTCAAAAAATAAAAATATGAAATCAGAATGCTGACTCTGGTTTCTTTAATTATTTTACTCGAATGCAGAAGTAATTGATAAGCGGATTAAGACAAACGAAGATTTTCTTTGGACGATTGAAGTTCCCTTAACTGGAAAAATCATCATCGACGTTGAGTTCCTTGACTTGAAGGTTCTGTCTCAAGATGTAAGTGTCTGTCTTAAGAGATATTTGTAGGAACATATGTGTTGAGTTGTTGATGTTTTACCTGAATTGGCAGAGTGGAGAATTTTACTCTATCTGGGCAGACGGTTCAACTGAGAATCAATCGAAAGCAACAGCGGTAACATCCCTAGGACGTATGTTGACAGAAAGCATTTACACAGACATAATGATCAATGCAGCTGGTGGAAGCATTGGTGCTCACCGAGCTGTTCTTGCTGCTCGTTCACCTGTTTTCCGCAGCATGTTTTTACATGACCTGAAAGAGAAAGAGCTGTCAGAAATAAACATACTGGACATGCCACTTGATGCTTGCCAAGCTTTTCTCAGTTATATCTACGGCAATATCCAGAACGAAGACTTTCTTATACACAGATTAGCACTCCTCCAAGCAGCTGATAAGTATGATATTGCTGATTTGAAAGAAGCGTGCCACTTGAGTCTTCTAGACGATATCGACACAAAGAATGTGCTGGAGAGGCTACAGAATGCTTATCTGTATCAGTTACCTGAACTGAAGGCTAGCTGCATGAGGTATCTTGTGAAGTTTGGTAAGATATTTGAGATCCGAGATGAGTTCAACATATTCATGCAATGTGCAGACAGAGATTTGATTTCTGAAGTCTTCCACGAAGTCCTCGGTACCTGGAAAGGATTTTAAGGGAAATCAGAATGGGTATTATTATGTGTGCTATTGTTATTATTATTTATACAAGAACATTTGTGGACACTAATTTTTTTGTGCTAAAGGGATTTGTTGGTCGTTTATGTACATAGATGTAAAAGATCACAGAACAAAGAAAATGTAAACAAGTAATCTAGAGGTGCTTGATAAATCAGAAGAGGAGTTCATCTGCCAAAAGCTGCACGACTATTTTTGTATCTTTGTCTTCAGACGGGCCAAAAGACCGTTCTTAGCAGCAGCGATCATATCCAGTGCTGTCAAGTGGCTCTCACAGCGCATCTTCTGCTGGCCCTTTTTATTGATGAGTCTCTCTATTTCTCGACTTCCGAACGCCACATTTTTTCCAATGCTCTTCATGGAAAAACTATAATCAATAATAGTTAACATTAATATTGTAAGTAAGATATATTATTTTATTTATTTGTCAACAACTTATATATATTAGCTCTTTGTAGGAACATTGTTTACACAAGTGATATGAGGCGGTAGGAACTAAAATATATTAATTGTAAACTAAAAATTTATTAGATTTCATGAATTATTATCTATAATTACATTTATATATTTAAAATATATCAAATAGATCAAAAGAAGCAAAATACTATATTGATATACAAAATAAGCATTATGAACAACTTTTACTAATTTCAAAACATGAACAAAAAGTAAAAACAAAAAGTGAAGAAGATACGAAAGACCTTGTGTCTCTTCTTCTATTAGTGAGAATATGTCATACGCCTTAGACCTTCTTCTTCTAGCCTTTTCATATATGCTCCAAAATTTTGACTCTACTTATATGTTTCAAAACCTACAAAAGTCACATAAACGAAAGAAAAAATAAAAATATTTTAGTTCAATAAAAAAATTATATTACTAAATTTAAAAATTTATGTGAGAGGTAGAATATAATGTTTGATGAAGAATTTGTCTTGTTATTTATAGAGAAAGTTGTGATATCAATATATCATTAGGATCATGGGAGGTTATCAGGTTTTTTTTGTTTTGGTTAAACATCATTGGAGCTAAATATGCCATAGATTTTCTTTGTGTTTTTTTCTTGTTTTTCGTATAACATAAATTGTATGAAATTAATACATTAAAGTGTATTAATATGTTGATTTTTTTTTTGAATTTTTGTCAAACATCATGGGAGTTACATTTTAAGGAATTAATATGCAATAAATTGTGATAATTATTATTATTAAAAGAAAAAAGATTCAACTAAAAAAACTTTTTTGTATTGCTTAGTGATTATTTCAGTAATTATATAATGCAACTAAAGAAGATTGAAGACATCGTCCTTAGATCGATTAATAGAAAGGAGGATTTGGAGAGTCATATAGCAGTTATCATTTTGTACTGCTTCTCTTGTGATAGAAGCTTCCGAGCTCTTATAAAGTTGTAGTTCTACTTGAAAATAGGTATTTATCTTGAAATATACTAACATAATACATATTAGTTTTTTAACGACTTACATTTCACTTTTTGTATATTTTGTTGTAAAACTTATGAATATTGTGATCATTGATTATTTAATTATTTATTAAAATGAATTGTAATGTTTTGAAAATTTCAATTTTTTTTACATAATTTCACAAGAGAAAGTGTGACCTATACAATACCTTTATCTTAAATTATTTAAGTTGAGTTTAGTCATAAATTTTATTTTTCTTTATTTTTTAAAAATTATGTATTATATTGTTTTTAGAAACTAATATTTCACCTTAGATTTCATTTTATACATTATTATGTGGTATGACCGAGATAATTCCATAACACCAATCACCTTAGGTGCCAAAGCATTTGAAACCACAAATACATATTCTGGGCAAAGTTCATTTAGCTTCAATGATTTGGTTTTGTTGTCATCAGCTTTTGAATGGATAGAGAATGGATAGAGAAGTTGAGTTTAGTAAAATAAAATTAATTGGAAAATTCTCTACTTTATTGTTGATGTTGGAAAGAGTAAATTAGCTTTTCAACAGCAACAATAAATAGAGAATTTACCAGTTCATTTTATTTTATTGTTTTCCCCCTCTCAAGTCTCACCGCATACATTTCCACCATGAAGTACTTTTGTATACTTACGGTTATCTCAAATAATTACGGTTATCCGCACCGTTTGGATACAACTCTTATCATTGGCCGAAGTAGTTAAGTCTAAAGAAAGGAATGGTGAAAAATGCATATTAATGATCCAAAACCAAACAACCTTTCTTTACAAAATTACAAACCAGAAAAAATTTGTGTATGTTCGATTTATCAATAATATTTTGAAACAATTTGTGTTTTTTTCTTTCTTTCAAGTGTCCCATATCATTACAATGGCGATGACAATAACTCCAAACAACACAGCCAAAAACTAATAACAAGGCTCATCGACGTGAACCTTCCTGTTTGGTGTATACCTTTTTGCCAACAAATGGTTCACAGACACTACACAAAAACCCCACACGCCAAGCTCATCGAAACCGTGAATATCCAATCAGCGACCGACCCTTGAGTGGTTGCATCGATGACTATCCCGATCGCTACACGGACTGGGCTCGAGATGGCGAATGCGAAAGAATATGTGACTGAGGAGAATAAAGGACGGTCAGGGATCATACGGAGGAGAGCAATTCCCATGGCGATAGCTGCAAATATCTTGTGGAGTGTTATTGTCCATAGAGCTCTCCAAGTATCTGGTTAAGTCTCTGAGATCCCAATTGCTATGCCTTCGAAAACAGAGTGGAAACAGAGAGCTACGATCAGTAGTGATTCATTTGTAGACTATTTGAGTAAATTAAAGGAAGACTATAATGAAGCAAAAGGAGGAGTTTAATATTTTACGTCTCTTCAGCAGCTGCTTACTATAAGTTAGGATTAGAGGTGGTTGATAGGATTAGGAAGGTTTACATATATGCCAAATATAACATGTAGTAGGTCGTGGTGGATCTTTTCTTTAACTTCACTTTCAACATTCTTTGTATTATTGGCTGCAAAATTCCATCTAAAATAATTTGTTGATTGATTCTTTTGTAAATAACTAAAGGAATTTGGCAGTATATATATTTCTCTTATTGGATCATATGGATGCCATCAGTTTTATGAGATTTGTGTTGTTCTTCCAAGATCCTCTCCAAGTATTTAGCATGTTCTTCATCCGTAGTTGAAGTGACCTCTGTATACCTACTCACCCAACAATTGGTTGAGAGCAAATAGTGAATGAAACCTTTCACCAATGTTGTGTTTTACCTCGAGCTGTTGATAATTGACTAGTTTTTTATTACACGACAAGGCGCTGCAGGACCCTAGGTCCCTAACTTTGCTGTGATGATGAAGAACAATAACTTGGACTTTCAACCATAGTGGCACTACTTCAGAGGAGTGGTCTGGATTCTGGATGCAGATGGTGATCACCACAACAACACTGATAACTATTATCAGTGACTCAAAAGAGAATTGACAGGCTAGAGAGATGACTTAAGCCTGTCCAGAACTTGTTCTACGCCATATAGCTAGCGGGCACACTAGAGAGAGAGAGAGAGAGAGAGAGAGAGAGAGAGCATGGGGCCTCTTTAGTCTTCTCTCTATACTTAAAAACCATCACGTATAAAAAGAAAATCTTGAATGAAGTGAAATGGAAAAAGAATCAGAGCAAGATATTGTAGAGGATACATCAAAATTACCAATTCAAATCAGATTGATACTCTAAAAATAGATGCCATTAATGGGGAAGATGAGCTTTGCAAACAGAATAGTAAACACAATAACCCACCAAAAGGAACGCTGTGAATCTGGCCAATTACCAATCCCAAATCCCTCGAAAGCAAAGTAGAAACCAAAGAATAAGGTGGAGAAAGCGTGTTTAGTGTCCATGGGGGAATTGAGCTGGAATATGGCGATACCAAAGGCAAACATGGAGCATACGTACATCAAGACATGGATGGTGGAGTAATAGTAAGGGAAATAAAACATGGCTGCAATAAGAATTACAGAGTAGGTCGCTCGTGTAGCAGGTAGAGGAGGCTCTTCTTCCTTGTAGATGCGGATATTGGTGCCCAAGTGCGAGATGAGCAGCAACGCCACGTACAAGATTGTGGCACCCATGGCCGCGTACCAGAACGAACACGAAGATAAAAGACAGAGGCTGTAGAGTGATATGGAGATTGTGAATAGAGACAACAGGGCTATTACTTTCCACGTCCTCCTCTCAAGAGTCATCATCATTTCTCTTTGTGGTTGTTTTGTGATAGGAGAAATAGGGTTTCTTTCTATGCAGTGTGCACTAACAAAGGGTTTACTCTGATTTTGAAGCCCCTAATAATTATTTTTGTTCATTTATCACATGACCAACTATATTCTTCCACATAGGCACATAGATAAAATCTATATATTAACAAACTTATAACAAAAAGGATATCAGTCAGAAAAAAACGGAACTTCCTCAAAATTTTCTATCTTTTTACATGTTTTGAATTATAAAATTAAACCAGAATAAAAAATAGAGAGCAATACAAAAAGTTTATAAACAAAAAAAAATCCAATTTCTTGAATGGATATAAAATAAAATAAACGTCCAACTTACGTTGACTAAACAATGTTGAACCCCAAAAAAGTCAAAAGACACGAAGTAGTGCTTGTGCAGAGAACAATGGTCATTTGTGGAGACATAGAAGCATATAAATCCTCCGGAAAGGGTGAGATGTGGTTCAGGCTCTAGAGCAAACAAACCATTTGACTTCTCTACATTGTTTAAAAACTCTTCATAACTCAGATGATCTCTCCACTGCTTTTTTTTTTGTACGTAGCGCAGTACATGTGAATTAAACGATACAATGTCTCACACCTAACTTTCTGGACTACCTTATTGCATATCCATCACATTGTTTCCCACTCTTTCCATAAGTAACATGCGATCAGCGATATAATACTCTATCATACATTGTATTGAATCTATTGATCCTGGTAAAAGATTTCTTTCAACTACAATTGAAGGCTTTGAAGCCAATGCCAAAAAAAAAAAAAATGTTCTTCTATGTATAGTACTATGATGAACTAGTTTCTCCAACAAAAGCAAGTCACCAACTCATACTATTGGGCCGGTTCAATCGCCAATTGGTACTATAGGGCCGGGCTAAACGCCATCTCCAGCTCTCGGGTAGGGCCCAACCGCCATGTCCAGCTTTGTGGTTGGACGGTGCAAGCGCCGGAACTGGCTGAATCGCAGGGACGGGATTGCTAATGCGCACAATGAGTAGTGCTGGTAAATCTTGGGATTCTTGTTCATGATCATCTTCCAGTGGTGGCATCTCTGTCGGATCCAGTTGGATTTCGTCGTAACGCTGGTTCGGCGGTGGCTGCGCCGTGTTCATGATGGCTAGTAGAAGCGTAAACGCAGAACTGATATAGATAGTATTAGGAAGTTCAGGGTAGTCTCGGAGCAACAAGGTGTATCCTGTGAAAGCAAGAGATGTGAAACAGAGTAAGCGGCTTAAAACAATGTCTTCATTCTTGTTGTTTCCCAAGTTACATAATGTGTATTTATATAGTAGAGCACATGATAACCTAATGATTACAATGATAAGGTTGATCTCTGACAAGTGTCACCATCAAGCACACGAGATAGGTGACGCAAGAGGAGCATATCTGTTCTGCATTTGGAGTGTTGTGTGAGCTGTATGCAGGTTCTTGACTGTACGGAACAAAGGACATGGAGCATAAGACTTTTCCTCTTTGTTACCGTTAACAACCAATGCCAGTTGGCAAATTGCAGTGGGCTTGCTTTCCTCAAAGCCCATCTTGATTTCTTTCTGGACCAGATTACTCCTTACATCCCCCCCGCAAACTTTGGGTGGGAGGACTAACCACACCAAGTTTGTAGCGAAGATCCGTGAATGCTTGAAGCGGCAAAGAATTGGTGAATATATCTGCGAGTTGATGCTTCGCAGGAATGTGATAGACAATCAATGAACCTTCTGCAACCTGTTCTCGGACATAATGGTAATGAACTTTGAAATGTTTGGTCTTCTTGTGCAGAGTTGGATTGGCAGAGAGGTAGACTGCAGACAAATTGTCACAATATAACTCTGGAGCGTGAGTAACAGGCATTCCAATGTTTTGCAGCAGATCCATTAAACAGTTCACTTCAGCAGCAGTGTCTGACAAACAGCGGTATTCGGCTTCTGTTGAGCTACGAGAAACAGAGGTCTGACGTTTAGCAGACCAAGAGATGAGGTTGGTGCCTAAAAACGTGCAGAATCCACCAGTTGAACGACTAGTAGTTGGACAGCCAGCATAATCACTGTCACTGTAGGCTCGTAGTGTAAAGTTTGCATTTGCAGAGAAGTTGATGCCGTAATCAGCAGTTTCTTTTATGTACCGGATGATTCGCTTGAGCAGATTGAAGTCAGCAACAGTAGGTGTGTGCATTCGTTGACATATGTGATTGACAGCAAAATGTATGTCTGGTCGAGTAAGAGTGAGATATTGGAGTTTACCAGCCAAACTTCAAAACAACGTAGGTTGATCAAACGTTTCTTCTTGACCTTGAACATTTTGTAGCTCAAGAGGTAAAGGGGTATTGGCAGGAGCACAGTCAGCCATGCCTGCAGCGAGAAGCAAATCTTCAGCATATTTATGTTGGTTGAGAAACAAGCCTCCAGGATGATAGTGAGCCTGTATGCCGAGAAAATAACTTAATCGTCCCAAATCCTTCATGCGAAACTCTTGGTTCAGCGATTGGAGCAGGTCACTGATCAACTTCGGGTTGTTGCCTGTTAAAGCCATATCATCAACATATAGTAATAGGATGATGATGTTGTTGTCCTTGAGATACACAAACAAGGACGGATCCTTGAAACTGAATTCAAAGCCAAAGTTTAGTAAGAAGGTGCTGAATTTGTCAAACCAGGCTCTGGGGGCCTGCTTCAACCCATAGACGACTTTTTTTAACTTCCAAACATGTGATGGATTTTCAGGATCAACAAAACCTGGGGGCTGTTTCATATAAACTGTTTCTGTTAAATCTCCATGGAGAAAGGCATTTTGAACATCAAGTTGTTTTATCTCCCAGTTATAAGTTGTAGCAGCATGAAGAACCAAAAGAACAGTGGCAGTTCTGACTACTGGACTGTATGTCTCAAGAAAGTCCACTCCTTCCTCCTGATCGTAGCCTTTGGCAACCAGACGAGCTTTAAGTCTGTCTAAACTTCCATCAGCTTTAAGCTTCGTTCGAAAGACCCACCTGCAGCCTAAAACATTCATATCTGGCTGATGCGGGACTGATGTGAACGTGTTTGTTTCAACAAAAGACTCAACTTCATCACCCATAGCAGCTGTCCAACCGGGATGTTTAAGTGCAGAGGCAACTGTTTTTGGCTCTTTTTCTGTTGTATGAGTGACATGAAGGGCATACTTTGGATTTGGCTTACGCACTCCTTCTTTGCCTCTTGTGACCATACTATGATCGTTGACTGTAGGTGCTTGAAGTGAAGGAAAATCATCAACTGTAAACAGTGGAGCCTTATGAGAATGTGAGGAAGAAGAGTCATCAATATCAGTATTGACGAGAGAAGATTCAGAATTGGTAGGAACAGCAGGCGACTCTGTTTCAGAGCTGACAGTCTCTTGTGTCGCGATTGGCACATAAGCAGATATTACACAAACTGCAGAGTCAGTTACTGTCACAGGATTGTGAGATGAAGGACAAATTGTAGTGTTTGTGATTTGTGGGGACAAAAAACTTTGTTGCCAAGCAGAGAGTAGCGATGTTGTTGCTTGGGGAATCAGATTGAAGTACTCAGCTTCAAAAGGATAGGCTTGCTCATCAAAAAGAACATGACGACTTATGTAAACCCGACCTGTTGGAGGATAAACACATTTATACCCTTTGTATTTCTCATTGTAGCCGAGAAAGACACACTTCAGTGACTTAGGATCAAATTTGTTAGAACCATAAGCACGCAGTGTGGGATAGCAAGTACTTCCAAAGACTCTAAGGAACCTTGATGATAGAGGTTGGTAATAGATTGCTGAGGTAGTTAGATGTGAAGAATGCCTCAACCCAGTAACTTTGTGGAACCTTACTCTGAAACATCATGCTGAGCCCCAGTTCAGTTAGATGTCGATGTTTTCTTTCTGCTAAATCATTCTGTTGTGGCGTGTGAGGACATGAAATTAATTGTTTGATTCCATTGTTTTCAAGGTGAGTTACAAATTGAGTGCTGACAAACTCTCCTCCTCCATCACACTGAAACATCTTGATTTTCTGACTAAACTGATTCTCAACAAGTCTTTGGAAAAGTAGAAAAACTGAGTAGAAATCTGATTTATTCTTCAAAGGATAAAACCAACAATATCTTGAGTGATTGTCAACAAAGATAACATAGAATCTAAATCCTTGAGTAGAAGTGACAGGAGAAGGACCCCACAAATCACAGTGCAATCTCTCAAGTGGTCTAGTAGCTACAAAGGTAGAGGAAGAAAAAGGTAGTTGAGCACTCTTTCCAAGCTTGCATGACTCACAAAGCTTGTTGGTGCGTTTATTCACTGAAATTGCTGCAGTAGAGGAGAGGTGTTGAAGAATCTCTGCACTTGGATGCCCCAAACGGTTATGCCAAACATCATCACTTGTTGCAAGCTGTCTCGTTGAATAGAAGGCACTGATTGCAGGATTTTCCAACACATAGTGATCCTTACTCCTGTTTCCGGTTGTGAGGAGCTGCTTGGTATGCTTGTCCTTTACACGCACACCATCAGAATCAAATTTTACAGAGCAAGGATAGTCATCACAAAGTTTAGAGACTGAGAGAAGTGACTTAGTCACATTAGGACAAACAAGAACGTCTTTTAGTGGCAGAAATTTACCTGACAAGGTCTGAAGAGGAACTGATCCAATGTGTGTGATTGGCAAGAATTCTCCATTTCCAACCATAACTAAATCATTACCTTGATATGGTTGTGCACGATGCAGATTCTCTGTTGAGTTTGTGATATGAGCCGTGGAACCACTATCAGGAAGCCATTCATTGCCGGTGTGTTGTTCACCATCGGAGATTCGCATAGCAGCTAGAGCAGTAGGTAATTCTGGTTGCACATACTCTTCATTGTATCGATTGTAGCAATCAAAAGCGCTATGACCATATTTTCCACATATCTGACAAGTCGGTCGAGTAGATCCCACCGTTTTGTTCTGCCTGTTCTGACCATTCTGATTGCTGCTATGTTGTTGAAAACCACGACCTTTGGTGTTGTAATTTCCTCGACCTCTGAATCCACCACCAGAACGTCCTCCTCGATTACTTGACCCTCCTCTATCAAAGTAACCTTTCTCAGCCTGAAATGCTAGGTGAGGAGTGACCATGGACGTAGCAGTATACGTATTGAGTTTATCATCAAAGGCAATTACTTTGAACACCACATCTTCATAACAAGGTCCAGGAACATAGTCCATGGAGTGTTCTATCACAGTAATAACAGATTCGTAGTCTTTTCCCAAACCAGACAACAGACCATGAATTTTCTCCAAATCAGTCATAGGGAAACCAATGGAATCTAGCTGATCAAAGATTTTCTTAAGCTCACTAAGATACTCCTCCATAGTTCTACCTATCTTAACACAAGCACGCAAGCGGTTCTGCAGTTCGAACTTCCTAGTGGTAGAGACTCTATTAAATTTCTTGGCAAGAGCCATCCATACCTCGTGAGCAGAGTGCATATCGTAGACTACTCGGAGAGCTGGTTCAGACAAGGAACCAAAGATCCAGGCCATGACAAGCTGGTCATTTCGAACCCACTTCGCAAAGTCAGGATTTGGTTCTTCAGAAGGACCTTCAGAAGAACGTTCAGTAGTACTGACAGACCGAGTTGCTGAAGGACGAGTGATAGTGCCATTGATATAGCCGAGAAGCATTTGAGGTGAGAGAAAAGACTCAAATTGAGTTTTCCATAAAAGATAGTTTGACTCTGTAAGTTTGAGAGTCACAACTTGAGAGATAGACAAAGCAGAAGAGAAAGAGTCATCAGGAGCCATAGATCGTACTACTGACGCTCTGATACCATGAAAGCAAGAGATGTGAAACAGAGTAAGCGGCTTAAAACAATGTCTTCATTCTTGTTGTTTCCCAAGTTACATAATGTGTCTTTATATAGTAGAGCACATGATAACCTAATGATTACAATGATAAGGTTGATCTCTGACATGTGTCGCCATCAAGCACACGAGATAGGTGACGCAAGAGGAGCATATCTGTTATGCATTTGGAGTGTTGTGTGAGCTGTATGCAGGTTCTTGACTGTACGGAACAAAGAACATGGAGCATAAGACTTTTCCTCTTTGTTACCGTTAACGACCAATGCCAGTTGGAAAATTGCAGTGGGCTTGCTCTCCTCAAAGCCCATCTTGATTTCTTTCTGGACCGGATTACTCCTTACATCCTGAAATCAGAAAGCCCTGTGCGATCCCAAGATCGTCGGTGATTTCGTAGATAACACGGAGGGACAAGAGATAGGGAAAGAAGGAAACTGAGGCGATGGCAATGTACAAATCTTTGTCACCCACTAACTTTTTTCCTAGCCAGTGGAAGAAGGTGAAAGAAACCACAGCACTAACGCCCTTAATCAGAGCAAAACCCCAATCACCCAATCTCGCCATCAATCTTTGACGTGTTCTAATCGTTGCTCTTGGACCGATGATCAAAACCAGGCAAACAAGAAAGATGTCAAGATAGTAACTTCCTTCTTCTTCCAAATGGTTTTTCAAATAGTTTGAGGGTATAAACAAACCCCCGGAAACAATCAGAAAGGCCAAAGACTGAAACTTTGGATGGTATGCATGAATTCTTGTGATGATGGAAGTGGGATTCAGATTCAACGCAATGGGTTCCCTAGGAAATGCAGGAACTCCGGCCATGGTTCTTAAGTAGAAGAGTGAAAAGTTTGGTGGGAATAATGGAGCAAGAAGCAAGAAAAATCAGAGGAAGATGATCGAGACTCGAGAGGGAAAACAGAGGACGAGGGGAAGAAACAAAATTTATTCAATACGTCACCGTATTTAAAAAAAAAAAAAAAAAAAAG
>NC_025698.1:31062344-31065771 GCF_000633955.1 Camelina sativa | reverse complement strand
AAAAAAAAAAAAAAAAAAAAAGTAAGTGGTTATGGGCCGGATTCGGGTCGGATCCTTTGAAAGGGTGTGTTGGTTGGGCTCGGCGAATCCAAAAACAAACGCCCCTTTCCCAAGAGCAGAGGAGTCGAACTCACACCTCTCTCTCCGTCGTCTCGTTCTCGTTCTCGTTCATAGAGAGCATAAAACCTAGATTCCAGTATAGCTTGATCCACCGATTTGGAGATGGCTGGTGAGCAAGTGGAGAAGCGAGTCAAATACAAGAGCTCTGTCAAGGATCCAGGAACTCCTGGATTTCTCAAAATTGTATGTTTTACAATACAAGAGCAAAGCAAGACCTTCCTTCCCATGAGTTTGTATTATCTATATATCTGTTTGACTGCTGTTTCTTAAATTCGCAGAGTGAAGGGATGTTGCTCTTCGTCCCTAATGATCCCAAATCAGATTCAAAGCTCAAAGTTCAGACTCAGAACATAAGTATGTTACCCCCTTCTCTCTCTTTGTGTGTGTTAAAATCTATGATTCATGACTCATTCCTCACAGTGCTATGTTGCCTATAGTTTGTTTTCGTTATGATTTGTTGTCAATTTTGCCATTGTGTTTCTTCTACAATTTCTCAGCTCAAAAATTTACCAAAGAAGGATCAAATAAACCTCCTTGGCTCAATCTCACTATCAAGCAGGTCTCTTCTTCTCTTGTGCATTTTTGTGCTTAAAGTATTAAGATATGTGAATTTTTTTAAGCTCAGTGTTCATTGAAGTTTCCTCCTCATCTTTAGTTACAGGGAAGGAATCATATCTTTGAGTTTGAAAATTATCCTGACATGCATGCTTGCCGTGATTTCATCAGTAAGCTCCATGTGCCTTTGTTTTGCTTTTATTGGTTGGGAACTATTTCTCTTGTTTCTTTCGTGGTGTTTCTGTAAACCTTTTCTTTCTTTTCTTTTTTTTTTAACTATAAACAGCGGCCCTTGGTAAAAGTGACGAGGAGCCTAAGAAAGCAGCTGTCTCGACATCTACCGAGCAACTCAGTAATAAAGAATTGGAGCTACGATTCAAGCTTCTTAGAGAAAATAGGTACGTCGTAATCAGAACATCGAGTTGCCTTTTTCTTTTTTTGTTTAAAGTTTCATTGGCTCATCAAGTTCCTTCTAATATGAGTAATATATACATGGTATAAAGTGAGCTGCAGAGATTGCATAAGCAGTTTGTGGAAAGTAAAGTCCTGACGGAAGATGAATTCTGGGCTACAAGGAAGGTTACTTCCTTTCTGTTTCCCTTGCTTCTCGTTCTCTTCAATGTCGTTGTAGTTACTGACTTTATTCTGATCGTAGAAATTGCTTGGTAAAGATTCCATCCGAAAGTCAAAGCAGCAGCTCGGGCTTAAGAGCATGATGGTTTCTGGCATCAAACCATCTACTGATGGACGGGTATGGTTCCATTTTCTCAGCTCCTTCCTGGCAGATGGTACCATGTTCGTGTACGTGCTTTTGTAGGAAAGAAACAATGCACCTACACTGATGTATTCGGATTAATTACATTTATGTGTTGATATAATATCATATTATCATGTGAAATCTCTGCTGGTTTACTAACCACTTTCTTCATTTTTCTTCTTTCAGACTAATAGAGTGACGTTTAACTTGACACCTGAGATCATTTTTCAGGTGAGCTCTTTGGTTCACTGTGTTTTTTTTTAATTAGTATAAGTGCTCTATAAGTTTCTGAATCCGAATCCAAGTTGGATCCTCAAAGGTCGTCATCATAAGTTTTTCGATTTAATGGGGATGAAGTCGCAGATGGTCATATATTGGGTCAGATATCCATTGATAGGTGTTCAGGTTGCTTTATGTGCTTGAACTTACAGAGTCCAATGTGAGACTATAAGTGAGGAATATGAAATTTTTTTAACAGCCGTTCAGCCCCCCTTATATTTTGTGCTTGCATAGCCAGTACATTGATTGCAAGTGTACTGAAATGTTACTTCATTCATGCTACAGTCCTTTTCTCACTTATGTTTTCTTCATTACGCTTTCAGATTTTTGCTGAGAAGCCGGCTGTACGGCAGGCATTCATAAATTATGTTCCGAGTAAGGTAACCAAAACTAGCACACCGTGACAATCTTTGTTTATAGGTTTAATCTTCAAATAAGACGAATCTTAACTGGCTTTGGTAGTTATTTCCTACGGTAGATGACAGAAAAAGACTTCTGGACAAAATATTTTAGAGCAGAATATCTTTACAGCACCAAAAATACAGCAGTAGCTGCAGCAGAAGCTGCTGAGGACGAGGAACTCGCTGTATTTCTGAAGCCTGATGAGATATTGGCTCGGGAAACTCGTCAAAAGGTTAGTTTTCTTTTATGAATTAATTATTTTCCATGTCTTTTGCTTGAAAAGAAAATATGTGGCATATCCATCTGATTTAAATGTCATTTCTGTAGATTAGACGGGTTGATCCAACTCTTGACATGGAGGCTGACGAGGGAGACGACTACAGTCATCTTATGGTAAGTAACTTAACTACCACTGTATGTGAAAGGTTTGGATAATTTCAAAATAGCGCGTTAATGGTTCTATTGAAAGAAGATTTCAATGTTCAGTTAATACCGTACAGATTCACTCAGACAGAAATGTCTTTCGTCGATGTTTTTAGTGTTGGTGTTTATGTATTGTCTATCCCTAAAAGAAATAGTATGGCAAGAACTGGGACAATACTAACGTTGTTAAGAATCAAATTCGTAACCATGTGTGTCACATGTTTTGTTTTCTAGAATTCTTAGCGAACCTGATCAGAGTTGTTAAATCAAGAAATTTAGTTTCTTTCAGATAATTCTGAGTTACTGCTTTTGCTTATCCACATGACCGATACTTTTATATTAGCATGTGTGAGAAGTAGCTCAAAACTGATCTCTAGAGAACATTAATCTCAACATTGACTTTGTGCTCTTTGTATGCGGTTGAAAGATTATTTACAATATACTGTATTAAATTATCTTATATTGTGCTTAATTTAACATTCCTGTAACACAGGACCACGGGATCCAGCGTGATGGCACCATGGATGTTGTTGAACCACAGAATGACCAGTTTAAACGATCACTTTTGCAAGATCTTAATCGTCATGCTGCTGTTGTATTGGAAGGCAGAAGCATTGGTAAACACCTCTAAGCACCTCATTTGAATTCATCTTAATGAACATTTTATAACGGTTGACAGTTCATGAAGTGTAAACATTTATGTTGATTCAGAAGATACGATAAATATAAAATGTTGGTAAATATACAATAATATTCCTCTCAATTGGTAAGCAGATGTTGATTCAGAAGATACGAGGGTTGTTGCAGAGGCTCTCACACGGGTTAAACAAGGTTTGATGTTTCACGTTTGCTTCTTTTTTTTACTGTGCTAATCGATGGGCAATGCCACAT
>NC_025698.1:31047271-31060172 GCF_000633955.1 Camelina sativa | reverse complement strand
GTGTGCTGAGTGCTGACTAAAGAAACCATAACTTATTGCTTTGTTGCCTGAGCTAAAAATTGCTGACTCTATTCAGGTTTTCAGTTCGTTAACCCGAACTATCTCAACTGCCAAAAATATAATTGGGAAGAACCCACGAGAGAGCTTTCTAGATAGATTACCAAAGTCCACTAAGGATGAAGTTCTACACGTAAGTCCGACATTTTCCAGTGTCCTAAGTGACAAGAAGCTCTATATGTACTGATTAGTGAAGATTGGGTAGTACTGCCGATGGATAAGAGGACTTTCTTCTTTCATCTACAGCATTGGACATCAATACAAGAATTACTAAGACATTTTTGGTCATCTTATCCGATAACGACCCCATATCTTCATACCAAGGTAATTTATTGTAATTTTCAAATCTCCCTATCCCAAAGGTTGCTACATACATTGATTCCTAGGCTTTCTCGATGAACATTTAATCTTACTTATTATACACCAAGAGCAAGTTATTATACCGATTCTCTTTTGTGGGTTCTTGTGATGTTTTGTTATTATGCAGGTTGGTAAACTGAAGGATGCAATGTCCAATACTTATTCAAAACTCGATGTAAGCTCCGATATTCTTCTGTCTTTCTGACAAAATAAACAACTGGGAGTATATCTGTTAGAACAGTAGAATAGTAGATCCTAATCTCTTTGTACCAATGCGTTTAAGAAAATGAAATTTGGGTAAATTAGATTGAAGTCGAATGTTATTGTATATGGTATACTGTACGGTTTCCTTGATATTAAACTCCATGTAACTCAGGCAATGAAAGAGTCAGTGCAATCTGATCTCCGGCATCAGGTTTCTTTACTGGTTCGTCCAATGCAACAGGTTAGTTTCTTCCAATATATACAGAAAGAGTTGCATTACATTATGTCTCGGTTAAGTTTATATTTTCAACTCTTATTCCATCTATATCCAGTTTATATAGCCAAACCAAGAGTCCGGTTTGAAATTGATCTTAATCGATTCTCTTTGCCAGGCTCTTGATGCTGCGTTCCAACACTACGAAGCAGATCTGCAGAGAAGAATAGCTAAGAGCAGCGGCGGCGAAAGACCAAATGGGTACGTATAGAAGACAAAAACATAAAAATCTGTGCAAGATCTTTGAATTTTTTTCATTTTGTTGGTGTTTTTGAGATTTTTTAATTTGTCTCTTTTTGTCCGACCATTGAGATACAGAAAAAAAAAAGTCGTTTATATATATAGAAGTTTTTCTCTTCTTCTTTTTGTCTTTCTCTTTGGTGTCAATGAGGCGTTTTGTAGGCCGGGGCACTAATACTTGTTATCCGTATTCGACCCGTTACTCGGCTCGTACCCGTCCCGAAAAAAGGGTATCCGCAGCTTCAGGGTCGAGTAAAGGGTATTATAATTATATTACTCGTGAGTAAGGGACGAGTATAGGGTATTAGTTTAGTTTTCAATATCCGTCCCGTTACTCGTCCTTTTACCTGTTTTGTTACCCGACCCGTAAATACCCTTTAATATTTTGTATTATTATTAATTTATAAATATATTATAGAGTTAAAGTTAAAGCTTAAGTTCAATTTAGTCCAATTGAAATGATATACACGACGCTCAATTAAATTAATATTTTATTTTTATTTTTTAAGTTTGTAATTTTCTAATTTTTGGATCTATATGTTGTATACATTTATGAATTTTTCCTTTTCGGATTTTGGAATATGAAATTATTATTGCGATTATTGACAATTTTTTTTATCGGATATTCATTTTTCCGGGTAAGGGTAAAGGGTCGGGTATTTAAAGGGTCTAACTATTTTTTTCTGGGTACCCGTTATTTACGGATCGAGTACGAGTAATTTTTTTCTATTACCCGTTAGAGTCGGGTTGGGTAAAGGGTATGAGAAAATTGAAGGGTATCCGTCTCGTGCCCAGCCCTAGCATTTTGTACTGGGAGAGAAGAAAGACATTTTCTTCGACAGAATACTCGATCTGAACTTACCAGCTGCTGAACATTTAATTTTGTAATGTGATCAAAAGATAAGATTGCCGACGGGCTTGGTTCGAAGTTGGGAAAGTTGCTTAAGTTCCAAGAAAGCTCTTTAATGCTCTAATTGTTTAGTTAGGTTAGAATGTAACCATGGGGCAATTATAGAGAAAGGCTTCCATCTGCGTGACGGGATGAATTTTTGGTTTTGTAATGTGATTAGTTAAGATGCTCGACCGGCGGCTATACAAGCCATTAGTAGGTTTTGCTCAACTCCAAAAGAAAAAGAAAAAAAAGAAAAAAACCTCTAGTTAGGTAGAACGTGTGTGTGATCGATTACATAGATTTCAATGGGATAATGATCGGAGATCGTCAAAACAAACAATTCCAAATTATGTTTAATTATATATGCAGGTTGGTAAACTTATGTAAGCTATAAATCTTTCAAATCTTATAAGCAACTCAAGGTGTTTGCTTTTGCTAATTCCCGGTGCTCTAACTGTTTATTTAGGAGGTTATAGATCGTGTATGTTTACAGTGGACTCGTAATAGAGAAAGACTTCGTTTAAATAAATTTCAAAGGGATATGATAATTATCTAATCAGTAAATAAACAAACATTCGAAATTAGAAATTAAACATGAAGAAAAACAAAGACAAAAAGAAAGACACAAGACGATATCCAATACATAACCAATGAGAATGAATAATTAATACAACGTCTAAATTATAAGTTGAGCTTATGTCTTCATTCTCAGCTAGAATCTGTTTGGAGGAGCTATACAACCGTAAGCGCGGCGGCTACCGCCAGTGCAGCCGACTCTCGGATCACAATCTAGACGAATAGTTTCATGGATCTTGTGGAATTCGTGTTTAAAAACCCCAAAACCAAAGACCAAACCTATAGCGATCACCACCAAAGCAAGGCACGTGCATAGCATGCAAATCCTTCCACAACACATCTTTCTTCTTCTGCGATCGAACACAACCTCCGATCGTTACCTCTCTCCATTTTAACTTCTGATGAGGAAATTTGGATAGTGTTTGAGGTTTAAGGCTATATAAAGGTTTTTGTTATAGTTTGTTGGTTGTGGGAATGTGGGAGACTGGGAGAGAAACGTGGGGAGAGAGGAGACCTCGAAGAGAGGAAAATTTAAGTGGATGGATTAATAAAGAGATTGGTGCGTGGACGTTTTCTGTTGTTTCTTGCTTTAAAGTTAACCAAAAAAAAAACATCCAACTAACTTTTGGTATATATAGCCTAGGTAAGTTTTCTTCTAGATCGTAATTTTTTCTATAGAATAAACTTGTATCATACTTTTTTTTTATTCATGTGCTCAACCGATTATTAAAAAATGTTGTATATATATAGCGATGCCATATCAAAATTCGAACTCAGAAGAAAAATCCAATTAGTAATAATTTGACTTCAATGAGTACCTTCACTCATTGCTTGTCAATCTTGACATACAAAATCCAAGTTCTACAAGCAAAAGGAAGGGGAAAAAGAACACTTGTATATGTAAGTTGCACTCGACAGTGCCGGCTCAAGGTTTTTAGGGGCCCTGGGCAATTTTTTTTTTTTTTGAATGAAAGACTAATTTTTTTTTTGAACCTCTGGTATATGTTAAAAAAATATAAATTTCATTTTATAAAAATTTATTTTTGTTCTACGTTAGAGTCAGTTGAGATAATTATAGAGAAAATAGAGAGTTTTTTTGGTTATTGATTCGTAAAAATAAATCGTTAAAACCATATTTTAATGAACTATTTTTATGTTACAAATTTTGTTTTTGCCTCTTTTATCTTATATTATTTTTTTGTGCCCCTTTATCTTGCATTATTATTTTTTGTGCCTCTTTATCTTGCATTATTTTTTTTGTGCTTCTTTATCTTGCATTATTTTTTTTTGTGTCCCTTTATCTTATATTATTTGTCTCTTTAATCTATGAACCCGGGACGGTCGTACCCCTTGTCTCCCTATCTAAACCGGCACTGGCACTCGACGTAAAAACGTTTTTTGGTTGAATTTTTACATTCAATTAAAAAAAAAAAGCTCTTTATCTATTCTATCATCACTTTCATTCTAGAGGACAGTTACATTTCCTCCACCAGACTCTCTCACTATATAATATATAGACTATACAGATATATAATTCAAGTTTTACATAAACACAACTACTAGAGGATTGGGTTTTCATAAAGGCACTATGGTCCAAAGGCCTTTTATTTACTTGGCTCATTTGAGGTTCTTTATTTGTTTTTTCTTTTTCTCCTTCAAAAGGTTCTTTTACTAATGAGTAATGAATGTAGGGAAGTAAGCTTTCTTTGTGTCGAAGTTATATACATACTATTTCCGACAGATGATCGAAATTCACTTGGTTCAAGTGTTTTTGGCATTGGTAATAGATGTGGGTGACCTTATTTTAGAACAAACCGTCCAATGGTCGTGCATGTGGTGGGCTCAGCACATTCCAGATCTGCGCCGCTCTATTAATGATCACTGACAACAATTCAATAATAGATCTTTCCGCATGCAAATATATTTTACTTGTTTCCTTTCGTTAAAAGATATTCTAATACTACTGCTTAATCCATACGAGTAAATTATTGTTTCCCCTTTAACTTTCACTATAAAACGCATATTATGATCGATAATAAACACCCCCAAATGTTCGGTTCATATCATTTTCGATTTTTATATGTGAAGGTGGAGAATCTTTTATACTTAACAAGTTCCAAGCATTTGTAGTGAGGTTTCGTATATCGTTTATATCATATAAATTTAGATTTACTATGTTTGAAAAAAAATATTTTAAGATAAGCGTTTTAAATAAAATTAAAACTACTGTTTATTAGTTCATACAAATTGGGAAAACATGTTAAATAATATTTTTTAATACTCTTGATTAAAAAAAAAGTTCCAAATAGTAATGGATCAATAGTTGAGATATTCACTCTGTATGCTTTCTTTTTAGTTCTTTTAACGGCGATTTCAATAATTTTTGGTCATCTGCAAATATTTTTGTTGACAAGAAAATTTTGATTTCTATGAGAAGAGTGTTTGAGTTGGCATGATACTGTAATGGTTAACTAGGTGATATCTCGTGCTTTAAGTACGGGTCAATATTTTAAAAAAATTTCTAATATAATAATAATTATTATTATTATATTTTTTTTAAAAGTTATTTTATTTGAGATAATATTTATTTTAATTGTTCTGTAAATCTATTAGTCTTTTTGAATACTAATTATTTTAGAATATTATAGTATTTTATTTTTTTGATGTATATTACAGTTTTATATTGTTTGTTGTATTTGCATCATTATTTTGTGAAATATTAAGTAGTAGTTTTAATATTATAATTGTGAACACAGAAAATTATTAATTTATCATCTATATAAATTTAGTTTTACCAACCCGTCAATGTAGAAATTAAAACACACATTTTTTAAGATTAAGTAATATATATTCGTTTTAAAAAATTCAAATCACAACATATGCAGAAAAAATTCTGCATTTTACTAATCATAAATATTATATGAAAATTCCAAACAATTTGTAAATAAAAGAAAATAAAGATAATAGGAGAATCATAATTTGAAATCTTAACAAAATCTTCGAAATATAGTTATTAAAAATAATTATATTGTGTACTTGGATCAGTGTTCAAGAAAGCGCTAGGCGGTATCTGGGCGGTGATCCAGCGCCTAGCGCCTAGAACGCCTAGTCGGGATTTAAGCGTTTTTAGGCGATTTAGATGTTTACAATATAAAACATTATATATGATATTATATATAAAATTATGTAAAAATATATGTTAGAAGAAATAAATAATAATAAATCATAAACTAAACTTAGAACAAATACATTTATTTAATTTAGATTAATAATATATGAACATTTATAAATATGTATATGAATATAATACTTAAAATTTTAAATATATGCAGTTAAAAATAAAATATATATATTAAAATAATATTATGTGATTTGAGGCGGTCTAAGTGGTCGTCTAGGCGTCTGCAGAGCGCCTAGCGCCTAGACGGCGCCTAGGCGGTTTCTTGAACACTGACTTGGATATAAATCTTAGTTTTTGAAATTATGATTGGTTTCTATTTTTTTAAAATATATTTAGTAATTTTCGTCCATAATTTATTAGAGAGAGAAAATATATTTTTTTATTTTTTTAGATTTTTTTATATTTGATCTGTCAGCATTTTTTATTTTTTAATTAATTATCTTTATTTAATTAATTAACTAAGCTTAATTAAGTTTTTCTAATGGCAATTGAATGTAATTTTTTACATATTTTTAAGGTTAGTTACATATTTGTACTTCCCAATTAATATTGTAGGATAAAAAAAAAATTGACTAGAAATAATGTAAACATAAAAAACATATTCGAGCACCATTACACAGTCAAGAATCATATCCGTTATGCAATAAGTATGTCAAAACTTTGATTATCTAATCACGTCCGCGTAAGCTAAAATGTTTCGGATTTATACCATACAAATTGACTAACGTTATTCTCTAATAAAAAAAATATTGATTACAAGATGTAGAAATTACCGAAATTTCCAAATTCTATTATTCAAAATAAATGTATGTACCATATGAACGTCTTTCTTATTATAGTATTTTTATTTTGCATTTTCGTGTCCGCTAGATATATGAATCAAAACGTCATCGATAACGTTCTATAAATAAGTACCCTTCTCTTGTCCAACTTAATAACTCACTCTCGAGTCGAGAGTAGCGTGAGTCTCGAGGTTTCATTATATTTTACTTTTACAAAGGAAGTAACAATGACCGTTGGTGCCGGAATCAGCGTCACCGACTCCGATTTGGTGGTGCTAGGTCACCGTGTTCTTCACGGAGTGCCGGAGAATGTTTTAGTCACTCCAGCTTCAGGAAACGCCTTAACCGACGGCGCGTTCATCGGCGTTACGTCAGATCAAACCGGAAGCCACCGTGTCTTCTCCCTAGGCAAACTCGAGTACTGTTTCAATCCCTTTCCTACACTTCTTTCTTAATAATGTCAACATTTTAACATCGACGCTTAGGGTATAAATTTTTGTTTTTTTTTTTTTTTTTTTTTTTCTTGGGCAGAGACTTGAGGTTTATGTGTGTCTTCCGGTTTAAATTATGGTGGATGACACAAAGAATGGGGACTAATGGGAAAGAGATTCCTTGCGAGACTCAATTTCTAATCGTAGAAGCAAACCAAGGATCTGATTTAGGAGGAGGAGGAGGAGATCAGTCAGCTTCCTTGTACGTTGTATTCTTGCCTATACTCGAAGGAGACTTCAGGGCTGTTTTGCAAGGGAACGAGGCTAATGAGCTTGAGATTTGTCTTGAAAGCGGTAAATATAATTCACTTAGTTCTTTTAGTAGTTCACACAGATTTTAAGTTGGAATTTTTTTTTTGTATAATTATCTCTGAGATTTATATGGTTTGTATGGTCAAAAGGTGATCCAACTGTTGACCAATTTGAGGGGAATCATTTGGTTTTTGTGGCTGCTGGTTCCGACCCTTTTGATGTCATTACCAAATCTGTCAAGTATGTAACGTTTCTTAACTCAAAATTGTTTGATTTCTTTTATATCCAAAAAATTAGTGTTTAGAATTTTTGTGGTTATATGATTTTTTTGCTAGGGCTGTTGAACAACATCTTCAGACATTTTCACACCGGGAGAGAAAGAAAGTAAGAAACATACTTAGACTTTTTATGTGATCTTTGGTTATTTAACAAAAATAAAATTCTGAAATTTCCCCTGTTTTGTGGTGTTCAGATGCCAGATATGTTGAACTGGTTTGGCTGGTGCACTTGGGATGCATTCTATACCAATGTCACAGCCAAAGACGTCAAGGAAGGTCTTGAGAGGTACTCATGACTGCTCTGTCTCTGACTCTTGACTCAAAACCACACTTCATGCTTTTTCAGGTGGCTTTATTTAACATGTATATTGTGAATTAACCTAACCAAACCTGCAATTATTATTGTCTGTAGCCTCAAATCTGGTGGGGTTACACCAAAATTTGTCATAATTGATGATGGATGGCAATCTGTTGGCATGGATGAGACTAGTGTAGAATTTAACGCTGATAATTCTGCCAAGTAAGTAATTAACCAAGCTCTCATTGAAAACAACCTATATTATAGTTTTGTCATGATCTCATACTTTCTTTTAGCTAATAGCCACTCTGTTTCTATCTTTTTGTGTTTTCATCAGTTTTGCAAACAGGTTAACTCACATCAAGGAGAACCACAAGTTTCAGAAAGATGGCAAAGAGGGCCACCGGGTGGATGACCCTGCATTGAGTCTTGGACATGTTATCACAGACATTAAGAGTAACAACTCACTCAAGTATGTTTATGTTTGGCATGCAATAACGGGATACTGGGGAGGAGTCAAACCAGGCGTTTCTGGTATGGAACACTACGAATCCAAGGTTGCGTATCCAGTTTCTTCACCAGGAGTTATGTCCAACGAGAACTGTGGATGTCTAGAAAGCATAACTAAGAATGGACTCGGTTTGGTGAATCCTGAGAAAGTCTTTAGCTTCTATAACGACCTTCACTCGTATCTTGCATCCGTTGGGATCGATGGTGTCAAAGTAGACGTCCAAAACATTCTGGAAACTCTTGGAGCTGGGCATGGCGGTCGGGTCAAACTTGCAAAGAAGTATCACCAGGCTTTGGAAGCTTCCATTTCAAGAAACTTCCCTGACAATGGTATTATCTCTTGCATGAGTCATAACACAGATGGTCTCTATAGGTGAGCCTTGCAACATTGTTCTTCTCACACTGATTTAAATATCTAATCCATAATCATTACAATCCCTTATTTTTTCTTCTTATAATGGTACATATAGCTCAAAAAAGACGGCTGTTATAAGGGCATCAGACGATTTTTGGCCTAGAGATCCGGCTTCACACACGATCCACATTGCTTCTGTTGCGTATAACACACTTTTCCTTGGGGAGTTTATGCAGCCGGATTGGGACATGTTTCATGTACGTTGAAATGATTCTACATTTTAACGTTAACAAAAACTTTTTTGAACTTGTGAATGAATCTATTTGTTTCTCACTGCAGAGTCTGCATCCGATGGCTGAATATCATGCAGCAGCTCGTGCGGTTGGAGGATGTGCCATTTACGTAAGGTAATCATAAGGTTTAGTAGCATTTGTAAGAATTATAAGGTAAAATGAGCTGCAAGTAATTAACTCTAGACATTAAAACATGTGAAACAGTGACAAACCAGGACAACATGACTTCAACCTTTTGAGAAAGCTAGTACTTGGAGATGGTTCGATACTCAGAGCAAAGCTTCCCGGAAGACCAACCCGTGATTGCTTCTTCAGTGATCCAGTCAGAGACAATAAAAGGTATCTATCTAGCTTTCCCTTGCCCTGGAAGAAAAGAAAAGCTTTAATCTTTAACTAAAACTGTTGTTGATAAACTTTTGCAAGTCTTATGAAAATATGGAACTTGAACGAATTCACCGGTGTTGTGGGAGTCTTTAACTGCCAAGGCGCTGGATGGTGTAAGAACGAGAAAAGATACTTGATCCATGACCAGGAACCTGGGACAATTTCTGGTTATGTCCGAACCAATGATGTCCATTACATCCATAAAGTAGCAGCCTTTGAGTGGACAGGCGATTCAATCGTCTATTCCCATCTCAGAGGTAGTACACAAAAACTGAAATACTCTGATTTCACTTCAAAAATTCTTTTTATATATATATATTAAAAAATGTGTATTTGCGTTACAAGGAGAGTTAGTGTATCTCCCCAAGGATACATCACTAGCAGTCACATTGAAGTCACGTGAATACGATGTCTTCACAGTGGTTCCGGTGAAGGAATTTACCGATGGAAGTAAGTTTGCTCCGGTGGGACTTATGAAGATGTTTAACTCTGGAGGAGCCATAGTGAGTTTAAGATACGATGATGATGATGATGGGAGTAGTAACTTTGTCGTTAGGATGAAACTTCGAGGCAGTGGTTTAGTTGGTGTTTACTCGTCTGTTCGACGACCAAGGAATGTTACGGTGGATTCAGACGATGTGGAGTACAGGTATGAACCGGGATCGGGGTTGGTCACGTTTACGTTGGGAGTTCCGGAGAAAGAAATGTATCTTTGGGACGTGGTCATCCAACTGTGACTTCCGGACGACCTTCCCAAGATTGTAGCGTGCGTGCTCTCTCTCTCTCTCTCATTATTATTGGTTATCTATCTGAATCATGTATGATTGTATTTGATTTGTGTTAATCACCTCAGTATGGGTTTAAAATCGAAACACACGGTGTGATGATTCACACAGACTGATACAAAGTTAAACACAGATTGGTCCGTATTACGTACGTAGGGGTTGTTGTAATTTGCCTAATTGGGGGATTTGCATCTAATGAATGTTCCTTTTGATACGTAATCAAAGATTATAATCCATAATCTAATCTAATCTCGTCTGGTCTACTATCTTCCTTGTAAAAATATTTATATAGTCCATGTTGTTGTAATCGAATCAAAAATATTAAAATATTGGGGATAACGTGATGAGGTCGAGAAATAATTTATTTTATTCTTGACTATGGTAACACGTCATGTTTTTAGGGGATCCACCTATTTTATTTTTCTTGATTCAGTAATTTTACACAACTTCACAAACATTCACTCAAAAAGAAAAGAAAAATATCGGAAATTAGATGAAGTGTCCAATTTTTCAATAATCATTTAGTTATATATTGAGTTTTTTTTTTGTTTTAGAAAGGGAAAAAAATTAGTAGTATTTATAAAGGAAAGAGTTTTTGAAAAAGAATAAAAAAGAAAGCGAAAGAAATAGAGAGAGAGAGAGAGATGGACTGGTCTTTTTCCAAACTGATGAAAAATTGAGGAAGAAAAAGAAGGAAAGTTCCTGAATTACCATTCTTTACTGACATCTCATCTCAATCTCTGAGAGATTCTTTTTTTTTTATCACTCAGATCACAAATCTAATCATTACCCCCCACGATCCATCATTAATTGTAACCTAGAGAATCCATATTATATCATCCATCTCCAGTAGATCGAAAGAAGAAGAAGAAGAAGAAGAAGAAGAAGAAGAACTCAAAAGTTTCTTTTTTTTTTTTTTAGGAGTTAGTTGAGTTATTAGTATGCCTTTGATTTGATTTCTGCAACTTGTTCAAGTCTTTCTCCTCTGACCCTTGGTTGACTTCTAGGTAAAACCCCTTTCTGATCTCTTCTTTAATCGTCCCTTCGATCTTCTTTAGTTGACATCTTCAACATTTTACTGATTTCATTGAAAATGTTAAGGCTTTCGGTCCTCTTTAGATTTATTCTATGTGTAAAAGCAATCATCTTTGATATATTGATCTCCTTGGCTTTCAAATTTTACATTGTGATTCACCTTTTTAGATGTTTCTCCATCTCCAGGTTCTAGAAGAAGGCCACGTTGTTCTAGTAGTGTGTATCCTTGTTTTCATGTTTTGTTAGCACGAGTCTCTATATGGGTTGTTGTAAGGTGCCAGCTCTTATTCAGGCGCAGGTTGAAGTAAGTTTTATACTTCACCATCTATCACGTCTTCACTCATGTTATATGGCTCCCTCATTGTCAGCTTAATGGAAAGATTACTACTTTGAACAGATGGGTTTGGTTAATGATGTTGAGCACAAAAGCCTTTTCAGACGTGAAACTGATTCCCCACAAAGAAAAGCTTCTTCTTTGATGGAACAAGGATCACTCTCTTCAAGTTTTCGCGAACGTGCACCTAAAACACCTAACAACAGTGTGCTCCAGAGCTTCAAGATTGTTATTTTGTCGAATAAGCTCAATCTTTTGTTGCCTTTTGGTCCTCTAGCTATACTACTTCATTACTTGACCGATAATAAGGTGAGCATTTGTACTTTTCGTGTACCACTAATCATAGCAGTTTCATTTCTTCTGATTATGCCTTAAGACATGATTCCTGTGGCTCAGGGATGGATCTTCTTACTGAGCTTAGTAGGCATCACACCATTAGCTGAACGTCTCGGATATGCCACAGAGTAAGCTGTTGCTCGCACTTGTTACTCTTTAGTTATCATTCAATCGGCGAGGCTTATGTATATAAGTAACCATTTATTTTGTGACAGGCAATTGGCTTGTTACACGGGTTCAACTGGTATGATTCTTCTGATAGCCATTCTATTTCGGGTTCTCGTCAATTTCTCCTGATATTTTTTTGACGTGGTATACAAATGTAACAGTTGGAGGCCTGCTAAACGCTACATTTGGAAACGTGACAGAGCTGATCATATCGATTTTCGCTCTTAAAACTGGAATGATACGCGTTGTACAGCTGACACTGCTCGGCTCGATCCTTTCTAACATGTTGCTTGTACTTGGCTGCGCCTTTTTTTGTGGTGGGCTTGTATATTCCCAGAAAGAGCAAGTCTTTGATAAAGTAGGCATACCATTCACTTGTTCTCTTCTTTTCTTCAATGTATTTGTTCTAAAATGTGTTACCATGTTTCTGAGCTTATCTATTCTGTAACACCAGGGAAACGCCGTTGTGAATTCAGGATTGCTTTTGATGGCTGTCATGGGGTTACTCTTCCCCACAGTTCTTCATTACACGCACAGTGAGGTTCATGCTGGGTCATCAGAGCTTGCTCTCTCAAGATTCAGCAGTTGCGTAATGCTCGTTGCCTATGCTGCTTACCTCTTTTTCCAGTTGAAGAGCCAGCCGAGTTCTTATACTGCTCTTACGGAGGTTTGTTGTCTTTGACCTTTGATGACTTTTTCTTATAAGCCAGGAGACGATAGATTAAGATAACTACAAATACAAATATTGTTCTTACAAGTTAAACCAGTTTCATCATTTGATCATGAGTCATGACCATAGATGATTCTTGCCAATTT
>NC_025698.1:31017827-31041225 GCF_000633955.1 Camelina sativa | reverse complement strand
TAAGTAACCATTTATTTTGTGACAGGCAATTGGCTTGTTACACGGGTTCAACTGGTATGATTCTTCTGATAGCCATTCTATTTCGGGTTCTCGTCAATTTCTCCTGATATTTTTTTGACGTGGTATACAAATGTAACAGTTGGAGGCCTGCTAAACGCTACATTTGGAAACGTGACAGAGCTGATCATATCGATTTTCGCTCTTAAAACTGGAATGATACGCGTTGTACAGCTGACACTGCTCGGCTCGATCCTTTCTAACATGTTGCTTGTACTTGGCTGCGCCTTTTTTTGTGGTGGGCTTGTATATTCCCAGAAAGAGCAAGTCTTTGATAAAGTAGGCATACCATTCACTTGTTCTCTTCTTTTCTTCAATGTATTTGTTCTAAAATGTGTTACCATGTTTCTGAGCTTATCTATTCTGTAACACCAGGGAAACGCCGTTGTGAATTCAGGATTGCTTTTGATGGCTGTCATGGGGTTACTCTTCCCCACAGTTCTTCATTACACGCACAGTGAGGTTCATGCTGGGTCATCAGAGCTTGCTCTCTCAAGATTCAGCAGTTGCGTAATGCTCGTTGCCTATGCTGCTTACCTCTTTTTCCAGTTGAAGAGCCAGCCGAGTTCTTATACTGCTCTTACGGAGGTTTGTTGTCTTTGACCTTTGATGACTTTTTCTTATAAGCCAGGAGACGATAGATTAAGATAACTACAAATACAAATATTGTTCTTACAAGTTAAACCAGTTTCATCATTTGATCATGAGTCATGACCATAGATGATTCTTGCCAATTTAACGGGGTCTCTTCAATCTCTTTTTATAGACCAATGGCCATTAAACTTAGTGGCTTACACCTCTTTCTTTTACTTGGACTTAAATCTGTTGTTTGGTAAACACTGTAAATTATATAGGAAACAAGCCAGGACGAAGAATCTTCAGACGATGACGAAGATCCTGAGATCTCCAAGTGGGAAGCTATCATCTGGCTTTCAATCTTGACGGCTTGGGTCTCTCTTCTTTCCGGCTATCTTGTTGATGCCATAGAGGTAAATAGCGACCTGTTTCCTTTTTTTTTTTGTATTTCCTTATTTGAAGATCTTACAGCATGAACTTGGCAATTGGCATGTTACTCATTTCCAGACGATGAGGACAACACTGCAATACTAGATTATGAGTTTGGCTTATGGTTTTGAATTATTGTTTTTCAATATGTAACAGGGTGCTTCGGTGTCATGGAAGATACCAATCTCTTTTATCAGTGTCATCTTGCTTCCTATTGTTGGGAATGCGGCCGAGCATGCAGGAGCTATTATGTTTGCCATGAAAGACAAGCTGGTACGCATACAAGTCTCTTGCATTTTGATTTCTATGATTCTCTGCATTATGTTCTTAACTGTTTATTCTCCTCTACAGGACCTGTCTTTGGGAGTGGCTATTGGATCCTCCATTCAGATTTCTATGTTTGCGGTATGTATATGAACTGCGAACTTGGGTCTAGTACCGAGCATTCTCTGATAGTTTTGATTTTGTCGATTGGATATAGGTTCCTTTCTGTGTGGTGATCGGATGGATGATGGGTGCACAAATGGACCTAAATTTCCAGCTATTTGAGACGGCTACACTGTTTATAACTGTTATTGTTGTAGCATTCTTTCTCCAGGTCGGTTAATCTTGAAGCTAATTATCAAACCAATCTTGAGTTTATCAGCATAAAGTTGTTAAAGGTTTATGTGTTTGTTTTAATGCAGGAAGGGACATCGAATTACTTCAAAGGGTTGATGCTTATACTTTGCTATCTGATAGTCGCTGCTAGTTTCTTCGTACACGAAGATCCTCATCAAGGTTAGTGTTGAATTTGCTATTTCTCTTCTTCACTATAATATCCATCAAGAAAACCTTTTGTGTCATCATATCTCTGCTGAAACGTGTTTTTGTGTTCTTATCTCTTGACAGATGATATATAAACCAACCAGAAAGAACACAATCTAATATGTGAAGCAGTTTGTGTCATAAAAGTAAACCCTGATGATCTCAGGAACACACCATCTTACATGTACATTTGAGGTTCTAGAGTTTGTTGCATAACATTTGAAAAGTAGCCCCATTTTACGGTTTTTACCTTCCTTTACATTTGTGTACTTCCCCTTAGGGGCTTAGGTTTACTAATCTGTAAAATCACCTTGATAACTACTATGATGGGAAGATTGGAAGGTCTCTTCTTTTCTTAGAACAGGTTATGGACGATTTTATGTTGAATTTGATATTCATAAAAGGTTTAAACAAGATGACACTACCTACAGTTAAGTCTTACTCAAACAATTTTGTGAGCAATTTGGCGTAAGATTGCAGAAATTCTTCTGCAAATATTGTATCGTGGTTCTTGGATGGTTCGATTAGTAGCTAAGATGAGTTCCAGATGGATTTACTGAAAAATGTGGATTAAAAATAATAAAATAAGCTGCAAAACAAGTTTGAGCTTCAAGATATGGAAGCGTGCTTCGGTGTAGCATCTTTAAGGAACAAAGAAATATAAGAAATGGATACCTTTAAATAATTTAGTACTCCTTCCTCGTGCAACGAGCGAGTGGTTGCTTATCGTGCTTGTAATCATGTGTCAGTGTCACATTGTATATGCACTCTTATGAGTGAACAAGGACTTGACTTTCTGAGATCTCGCCATTATTTATCATACTAAAGAACAGATCAATGAGATCACAAATCTCTTGTAGGGAACTATATCTGATGTTCAGCAACTTGTTCAAGTCTATGGGCTGTTGTAAGGTGTCATCTCTTATGCAGGCGCAAGTAGAAGTAAGTTAGTTCATGATCACGTCATGTCTTAGTTATTTGGCTCCTCATTGTCAGCTTAAGAAAAAAGATTATTACTGTAAACAGATGGGGTTGGGTAATGAAGTTGAGCTTAAAAGCCTTCTGGAACAAGAAACGGATTCCCGACAAACAAATGCAGCTTCTTTGATGGAGCAAGGATTGCATCGAGAACGCAGAGCTAAAGTACCTAGGAACAATGTGGTACAGAGCTTCAAGATCGTGATTTTATCGAATAAACTCAATCTTTTGTTGCCTTTCGGTCCTTTGGCAATACTAGTCCATTACTTGACAGATAGTAAGGTGAGTAGTAGTAGTAGTAGTTTCAGGTACTATTCGTAACATTTTGTTTCTTCTTGTTAAGTGTCAAGAAATGATTCTTGCTGTGGCTCAGGGATGGTTCTTCTTACTAAGCTTAGTAGGCATCACACCATTGGCTGAACGTCTGGGCTATGCCACAGAGTAAGTTGGTGCCTGCATGTGTAACTCTTTACTTACCATATTATCAAACACTGACCGTTTAGTTTTGTATCAGGCAATTGGCTTGCTACACAGGTTCAACCGGTATGATTGGTATCTTCCGTTACACTCTTTTAATTTTCTCCTGATATTATTTTTTGACGTGCTAGACAATTTACACAGTTGGAGGCCTCCTGAATGCTACATTTGGAAACGTGATAGAGCTGATCATATCGATTATCGCTCTTAAAAACGGGATGGTACGCGTGGTACAGTTGACGCTGCTAGGCTCAATTCTTTCTAACATGTTACTTGTACTTGGCTGTGCCTTTTTCTTCGGCGGCCTTGTGTTTTCCCGGAAAGATCAAGTCTTCGACAAAGTAGCTAGGCGTATCATTGTTTTTTTTTCTTTTTTTTTGGTCAATCTTGTTCTTGTTATTTCTGAGCTTATTTCTTCTGCAATACAGGGAAATGCAGTTGTGAGTTCGGGCATGCTTTTGATGGCAGTCATGGGGCTACTTTTCCCCACAGTTCTTCATTACACGCAGAGTGAGGTTCATGCTGGGTCATCAGTGCTTGCTCTCTCAAGATTTATCAGTTGCATAATGCTCGTTGCCTATGCAGCTTATCTCTTTTTCCAGTTAAAGAGCCAGCCAAGTGTTTATACCGAGGTTCCTTGTATTTTAAGTTAACTACAAATATCAAATTGTTTCTTACTAGTTACAACCAGTTTCCTCGTTTAATTTTTTTAAATTTGGAGTTTTCATTAGCTAGTAGAACCACAGATGATGCTTGCCAGTGTTACGGGCTCTGTCAAGTTTCTTCTTTATAAAAACAATGGGAGTTGCCACCTGTATCTTGTACTTTTAACTTATCTCTGCTGTAAATTATAGGAAAGAAACCATAACACAGAAATGTCAGAAGATGATGAAGATCCTGAGATCTCCAAGTGGGAAGCCATCATCTGGCTTTCAATCTTTACGGCTTGGGTCTCTATTCTTTCTGGCTATCTTGTTGATGCCATAGAGGTAACTAACGACCTGTACGTTTCTTCTGTATTTCATTCTTATGAAAATCTTACATTATTAAGTTGTTCTGTTTCTTCAATTCCAAATGATCAGTACAACATTGCAATGCAACTTTTATGACTTTTTTTTCTTATGGTTTTGTGTTTTTTTTTTTTTTTCGATATGTAACAGGGTGCTTCGGTCTCATGGAAGATACCAGTCTCTTTTATCAGTGTCATCTTGCTTCCTATAGTTGGGAATGCGGCCGAGCATGCAGGTGCTGTTATGTTTGCTATGAAAGACAAGCTGGTACGCAGACAAGTATATCTTGCATTTTGACGTCTCTGGTTATTTTAATTTGGTCTAAATTTTGTATTTCTCCACTACAGGATCTGTCTTTAGGAGTGGCTATTGGATCCTCCATTCAGATTTCTATGTTCTTGGTATGTATATGATATGTAAACTTGGGTATAGTACAGAACATATTCTTTGAAAGACTTGGTGTGATAGTTTGACATGGATTTAGGTACCTTTCTGTGTGGTGATCGGATGGATGATGGGTGTCCAAATGGACCTAAATTTCCAGCTATATGAAACGGCTACTCTGTTCATAACTGTTATTGTTGTAGCTTTCTTTCTCCATGTGAGTTAATCTTGGAGCTAATTATGAAACCAACGTTGATTTTATCTTCATGAAGCTAATGACTAAACTATTCTTGAGTTTATTTTGCATGAAGCTGTGTGTGTTGTAATGCAGGAAGGAACATCGAACTACTTCAAAGGATTGATGCTCATTCTTTGTTATTTGATAGTCGCTGCTAGTTTCTTTGTACACGAAGGTCCTCGTCAAGGTTAATTAGTGTTGAATTTGCTAAATGTTTAAGTATTAAAAAAAAAAAAAAATTTGCTACATGCATGTACATTTGAGATTTTATAGTTTGTCTCATAACAATTGATAGTCCCATTTTACGTTTACCTCTCCTTAAATTTTCAAGAGGCTTAGGGTTACCAGTTTGTAAAATTGCATTGATAAGCATGGGTACATTGAAATGTAAAAGAGAGATCAGAAAGATTTAAAGCCGAACCGGAGGTACAAAGTCGAGAAGTCGAGCTGAGAAAGAGAGATCAGAAAGATTTAAAGTTAGAATACTTTTTTTCAATATTAATTTACTTAAAAAAATATAGATTACTTTATATGCATACTTAAAAAAAAAACAATCGAAACCTTAATGCTAGGCATGCTAGCTATATAACTTTAATTACTGTTTTCCATAAACAATTAAAAGAACACGAAAACGCATTTGCGAACTTAAATAAAAAGGGCTGTACGGAACGACCATCACACCTATGGCAAATTGCTCGAGTGTTATCATTGTTACGGATAACTGAAACCGTAACATCGTTTATGTGGAAGGACGCGAGCTTCAAGAAGATTGGGTTTCCCAGCAAGCAACTAACATGAACTGTAAACATTGCAATAGTCATGGCATGTATAGAACCCACTCTTTTGCAACTAATATTGTCTCACATATTTCACACCAGTATTGAGCATTTGCTGTATCTTCTTCCCCGTAGCAAAGAGCGAGTGGATGCTTATCGTGCTTCTAGTGTGTCTTATTTGGCAAAGTAGCGCATTTTAGGCCCAAGAATGACTTGCATTCCATACACTCTAGGTAAAATGGTGAACAATGATTACCACAACCCATGCATTCTCCCTTTGTGTGATTGAAGAAGAGATCATGATGTGAATGGCTTCCATGGATGAAAGGATCCGGAAGGTAAGCGCAACATGCGTCCAATTGGAATTGGCAGCCTTCCTCGCTGCATATGTACATGATACCATAACCTGATTGGTCACAACCACTGCATTTGAACATGCCATCCACATATCGAGAATACAGGCCACCCCCTCCCTGGAGCTGCACAACCTCGAGTGGCTCAGGAGGGATTGGATAAAGTATAAGCCGGTGTTTGTGTATGGGATGGTCTTTTTTACGAGGAAATGAGGCACATGCTTCGTGGAGAAGGAAGTTGCACAGCGTACAACCATAAAAAGTTTCGGACACTAAGATTGGTATGATGCATGCATGACAGAACATGTTCTCATCACAAGCTCTATCGCTCATGTGGAGTCTTAGATGATGGTCATGGTTGAAATGTTGTATTGTCTCGTCATCGATCCTCTCGAATGGTTCAACGTCTTCATCGGGTTCTTCTGGAACTCCTTCAAGATCTTTTCTGTCCCATACTCTTTCTTTTACCGCACATCTGGAATGGACATCATAGTGACATCCCTTATTGCAAGAAAACTGTCCGTAGGTGACATCGATGGTACGGCGACAGACTTCACAACGGAATAATCCGGAAGGAAGAGAGGGAGAGAGAGATAAACAGTGTGGATGACGGGTGATTTTAATTACACGGGGTAAGTAGATATGATATGCTCAAATTAAACCCTAGAGATACTCTCTCAAATTAAGAGGTCATTGTAATACTTAGGGTCGAATTCCACAAGGACTCTAGATTACACAATAAATTATAGAGTTTTATGATTACACTAAACAAATTAAGTTGTATTAAAATTAAGAAAAGCAATGCAAAATATTAAATAAAAGCTGTGTAAATTCAGATGATCAAAGAGCTAGGCCTAGAGAATTTCTCAGAAAATTATGAAATATCAAATCAATAAATTAATTAGGATTCAAGCAATTAAAAATCAGATCTAGAACTCTAAACTCTTTTGTAAAATAAATCAGTTCTCACTGCAAATATTATCTAAGATTGGTATGATGCATGCCTGACAGAACATGTTCTCATCACAAGCTCTATCGCTCATGTGGAGTCTTAGATGATGGTCATGGTTGAAATGTTGTATTGTCTCGTCATCGATCCTCTCGAATGGTTCAACGTCTTCATCGGGTTCTTATGGAACTCCTTCAAGATCTTTTCCGTCCCATACTCTTTCTTTTACCGCACATCTGGAATGGACATCATAGTGACATCCCTTATTGCAAGAAAACTGTCCGTAGGTGACATCGATGGTACGGCGACAGACTTCACAACGGAATAATCCAGAAGGAAGAGAGGGAGAGAGAGATAAACAGTGTGGATGACGGGTGATTTTAATTACACGGGGTAAGTAGATATGATATGCTCAAATTAAACCCTAGAGATACTCTCTCAAATTAAGAGGTCATTGTAATACTTAGGGTCGAATTCCACAAGGACTCTAGATTACACAATAAATTATAGAGTTTTATGATTACACTAAACAAATTAAGTTGTATTAAAATTAAGAAGAGCAATGCAAAATATTAAATAAAAGCTGATGTAAATTCAGATGATCAAAGAGCTAGGCCTAGAGAATTTCTCAGGAAATTATGAAATATCAAATCAATAAATTAATTAAGATTCAAGCAATTAAAAATCAGATCTAGAACTCTAAACTCTTTTGTAAAATAAATCAGTTCTCACTGCAAATATTATTTAAATTTAAAACCAGAAAATCCAAATCTCTTTGTAAAATTCTAGGTTAAAAATCAGCTTTTAAAAACAGGTTTAGATAAGTTCACAAAATTACTAAATCAAATCTCTTTATAAAAAGTAATTTTGCTCATCAAAAGGTTTTATCAGGAAAATCAATTATATTCTCGTATCAATTTATTTTTCTAGACTATTAATTCTAGATGGCCAATCAAGGATTAATATGAAGAACAACATAAGATGAAGATCTAGAAAGATAATGAATCCTAAATAAACAGATTTAATAAATCATAAAATCTCTGTGAAAAACCCTGAACCTAACAAGCAAACTACTCAGACATATTCAATGAAGAACAAAACATAATTCTGAATAATAAGCAATTGAAATTAAAAGAGTAAAGAGGGAGTTTATGAATTCTTCTCTCAAAGCAGTTCAGATCTCTCTCTCCCAAAAGCTCTCAAAATCTCACAGGGTTGCAGAAAGTAAAACTTGCTAGAATAAAACTTATGGGTTTCTAAAACCTAAATATATTATATATATATATATATATGTTCTAAAACACGTCAGGGACTTGTGTTGCAATTATGGAAGACTTCTGGCAAAATTTGTAAAACTTCCAATTATGAAGACTTGAGTCGGATTGTCTTGGTGTTGACCGATGCTCCTTTGGTGTCGGTCGACGCTGGTCACATGATCAGACTCCAAATTGATTTCTTCCGGTTAAATGCTCCAAAATGATCCAAATCGCTCCATTTTGCTCATTCCGTGCCAAAATCCTAGAAAATCTGTTGAGACTCTAAAACATCCTAGAGAACAAATCAAAAGATTCAAAAAGCACACTTATATCATGGTTAAAAGCCGTAAAAACCATGATATATCAAGATACATGCCCTGTGGACCATGAAGTTACATGAAAGACAAGCATAGACGAGGTCATGTGTGTTTTCAAGAGACAAGCCACAAGCATCACATGGGGAAGGGATTCATCTAGGAAAAATGGAGAGGGGATGCTCATGGCTCTTGAGATGAAAGATGGTGAAAGGTGGTGGGTTTCTAGTACAAGTGAGGTTTAGGATGAAGCTTCAAGTAGAACAGTGATAGTATACCTCTTGGAGATGCCTCTGACAACATTTGCATCTCAAATCGGATATAGAGATAGAGACATCATCATGCTCTATTTCAGAATCAGAGGGTTCATGTTGCCATGAAGTGGGCAACTGCTTCAAATCAGAAAAAGAGGAATCTGAGGAGAAGGTGAGTTTTAGAAGATGTTGAGCATGAAAAGGATGTCTGATCTCAGGCGGGTACAAGTTGCAAACCTTGTGGAAACACAATTTACAAGTAGCACAGTAATAGCTCAGATCATCTTCGGAGCCCACGCCTCCACATGTATGGCAACTAGAGAAATAATGATATCTCTCTTGAAGAAAGTGAGGCCTAGTCAAATCCGATAAACGACATCTTGGTAAGAGATAACAGTTCTTGTGAACATCGTAATCGCATTTATCACAATAGAGATGATACTTAGTGCGTTGTTTCTTGTATCTGCATATGATGCATTTAGACATTCGTCGACCATATCGTTGACAAAGGAAGTGTGTCGGCTCAGATGGATCAGACCGATGACAAATGAGTCTAGCACGAGAACTAAACTTTAATAATGTGTTTTCTTCCATTTTTTTTATTGAAAGAAGTTTTAAGATGTTGGTGCGGGAATTGGCACCCCCGACATACCGGTCTAAACCAAAAAGCAAACCGGTTATTCAACCCTGGAATTCGGTCCTACATCGAATCCAACCTTCAAAGCAGAGGTCCAACAGGATCTAAAGGCCCAGTCCAAGAACAGACAGCCGACTTCCCAGATCGCCTCTTGACCGACCTGGAGAAAAGAAGAAACTTTCCTAATTATAGTTTGATATATTAGGAAAGTGGACATAGATTGTAATCTACGAAAGCATATAAATAGAGGGATATCCCCTCCTTGTAATTCATCCAGCAATTAATACAATAGCCCTAATTCTTCATTGTTCTTGAGCAAAACCCTAGCTTGTTTTCCAAGAAATCTAAATCCCCTTTTTGTTCTTTAGCTTTGATCGAGTTTCTTTGAGAGAGTTCTTAAGTGAATTTGTTTCCCCCTTCAAACAAATTCATTGTGTGAAATCCAGTTTCTACAATTGACATTGTCTGTGGGGACGCAAAGTTCTCAATAACTTTTCTCATAGATTCACGTCTCAAAGCCTCTCTCACAACCGAAACGATGGTTCCAACCCCTGACAACGGTATCTCCGGTACGATTATTCCCCAGCAAGACGTTTCGACCGCCGGAAGCCTTGGAGCCACAAACCTGCAGAGCACCACCTCAGATCTGGACACCGCCTCAACCGTGCCTCCTCCATCGCTAGTCTATGTCTGACACAATCAAAGTATTTCTGATGGCCAAGTCGCCCCTCAAACCAAGACCGAAGACATCCGAGGCCCGACACAGGGGACCGACAATACCGATGAATAGCGACCTGGAGACAGATCTGGCGTCGAACAAGTCCTTGCCACGCATATCGCGCAGCCCTCTCAGGTCGTCTCACTTGACGATCTCTAGATCGTATTCGGAAAGATGTCCAAAGATCTCTACCTGATGATCTCCGACACGAACCGAAGGAAGGACGCGGTTGAACGACGTGTGTCCCTTCCTCTACAGCAGAATGCTATGCCACATCAGCCCGTCAGGAGGAACATCACACTTCACCGACACCTGTTCGACGATCCTCCACCGTCGGCCGAACGATCTAACACGGGGAACTTACCGTCCATCGTGGCCTCGGAAACACAGCCTTGTGTTGAGCAGTCTTCTCAAGGCGATCTGACTATGGGCCCCCATCTCGAGTTAGAAGAGATCCATTCAAAAATTTGGGATATGGGATCACTCCTTCACCGCGCCGTAAGCTCGGCCCCCAAGATCGACAAGATGTTCGAAGCCACACAACGGATCCCGTTCACCAAACGAATCATGGTACTGCTGTGCCGAACGTGAAACTCAAGCAGGCCATGACGTCCATATAATTCTAAATCCATGTAAGTCCATATATGATCCTTTGTTCCATGTGTTGAAACCATGTTTTAGCCAATGGTGTGATCAAGATTACGTACTCTATTGATTTCATTTGAGAAGTAATGCATCATTGTTGCTATGGCGTTAATTCCCTGAGAATCATGGTCTTAGTATCCTGTTTGGCATTTTCTTCTGAACCTCTTGCTGGAAGTTCTTTGGCATATGGATCCTGAATCCAAATGGCCTCTTTGAGTACAGCTTTGGTTTGTTCAAGACCAGACTCCACCCTGCAGTATCTATAGCAACTATCTTCAAGCCTCTGAGCAGTTTCAACCTTGCTCAACATATTGTCAAACTGCTTCTCCGTGTTTTCAAACCGGCGATAATCTCAACTTTGACCTCCTTTCTAACGCCAACTTGTCTTATGACTGTGGCTATTTTCTCATCCATTGATTTGATCATAGAAGAACTTATCGGCAATCTTGATCTCACATGTACCAAATTTCTTCAAAGATTTGGCTCAAAGCTCTTAAGAACCTCTTGTCGATTAATCCTATCTTTATCTGTTTTTCTTGTTGTTTTGGCATTGGGGAATACCTTTTTCTTTTGTAGTTTAAGCAATACTTGTATGAATTTTATCTCCTTTGATTAATGAAATGCAAGTGATTTGACAAAAAAAAAAGACATATAAGTCAAAAATTTCTAAAAAACATGTAAGAAATATACATTATTTGATCAAATATAATTTTTATTTTTATTTTTAAGTCTTAAGTGGTTTAGTGGCATACACCAAAAAAATTTGGATGTAGAAGATTTTTTATTAACAATTGTAAAATTTACACATAAATCTACTAGTAAGGAACCTCTTCTAAAACATTCATGTTCGTAAATAACATCAAATCCACAAACATTTTAATCACTTGCTGAAATCAAATATAGTAAAATGACATAGAAATTAGAAACGTCAAAAACATAATAATACCAAAAAAAAAAAAGAACTTGTTTTGTAGTGTGTTAATTCAATTCAAATTGTACTGAAAAAGGGGAATGGTAAGAAAGAGAAATGCACGTGGTTTGGGACGAAGCAAAACGACGAGAAGTTAAACTCGTCAATTGCAAAACGAGGGTATGAGCTGTGGCATGTCGATCGTTTTCAATACCTCCAAAAACTTATAATGTATACGAAGTGGGCCTCATATGTATAATACTCCATATATAGGCAGAAAGAACTAAAACCACCTGTCGTTTTATATAGTCTGGTCCTTGAAAATCTCTTTTGGTTCCAACAGTCAAAAATGTAAATTCTGTAGTACCATTCAGTTACTTAACCAAAAGTTAAACAGTGAAATATTTCACATCCTCTTTTTTCACTTCGTGGGACACGTTTGTATGAGTCCCATCTCATCTTGTCTGAAGAATAGTTATAATACGCTTTTAACAGTTACCACCACATTACCAACCTAGTCTACTGATACTCACTACTAGTACTGTAAGGATTTATTTAAAATATTTTTTGATTAGTTACAGTTTGACTTGCTAGTCCATCTCCTAATGAATATGTGTGTTTTTAATAATTTTTACATTATCAATCGTCGTAAATAGTCACATATTGTAATAGATTAGTACTGTACATGTGCCATTGGTATATATTGAGTGTAATACTTTATTTAAAAATGTTCATCGATTATAGCATTCACGGGAAGAACGCAACAGTTCAAAACTTGAAAAGGTGAAAATGAAAAAGAAGGCCATAGAGTTGACTCCATGGATTAAAGAGACTGTGTCAGGCTTGTTCATAAAGCGATTCAAAACCCCAACATGGATGTCTTGATTATTATAATTTTATACTATTTATTACTTAATTATAATGACTCTGTAGAAAAGTCTCTTTAAAATACTATAGTATATTTTGTATTATTTTTTTTTAACTACCACAAACTTGAAAATTATTTGTAAATTGCTTAAAAATAACACAAAAGTGTTTTACAGGGGGTTGGAAGAGTTTTAGAATGTTAATTTATTATAATTGACTTAGAATTACTTATAAATAAACTAAAAAGAAAACAAAAGTGGACATTTTTTCGTATTTTCTATGTTTTCAAAAATTATCTTTAATATAAAATTGGTGTAGGACATTACATATAGAGTATATTGATATACAATCTATGTTTAGCGAAAGAAAATCATAAGAATTAAGAAAAGTTAATTAAGAACTTTCATTTATAGCATGAAAAATAGGAAAAAGAAAAACAAAGGGAAAAAGTTGTCAACAAAAAGAAAGAAAGATAAACGTTTGCATGTATATACCGAAGAATGTAGTCTAGACATGGTGGCATACAGTATTAAAAAATAACACTATATACTTATTGAATAATATCTCATGCTAAGTACATAAACACAGACAGTGATAGTAATTTAGTAAGAAGTATAAATTCAAAAAAAAAAAAATTAGTAAGAAGTAAGAACTAAGAGTTAAAAACTATATTTCACAAAGAATAGTTTGAATTAAAAACACCAAATTTGTTGGAATCATTGTTACATCAAGTTACGTTGTAGGACCCTGCAGTATCACCTAATTTTAGAGAGATCTCGAGAGAGAGATTGCACTTTTTTTTGTTCTTTATAAACAAAGAAGACTACTGGCGTGGCGCATTTGACCTTAACAGGTTATTGGAATTCGAGAAATATATAGAAAGAAAAAAAGAAGAAGATTACTTGTGAATCAGGAAAAGCAAATCACGCAAGTCTTTGAGAATACAAATTCTGACAAAAAAACTAGTATGGTGAAAAACTATATTATTAGTAGTTTGACTGTTTCTTCCATTAAGTAGTAACCCCAAGTTCTGAAAAAAATATATTCTAATTACGTATACAAATTTTTTTTATTGATTAGCTTACAAAAGAAATTTTGACTATATATGACCAAAAGTCATAGCATGTAAACATTTACTCCATCTGTTATTAATAGATCTATGTTTTGACATTATTACACATATGAAAAAAAATTAATTTTTATTTGTAAATTAATTTATAATTAATTTTGGGTAAAGAAAGAAAAGAAAAAATTACTAGATAAATGTCAGATGTGAAAAAGCATAAAGTAAAAATTTTATTTTTGTTTTTTAATTTAAAAAATCAATTTTTTATGAACAAAAATAAATCCTAAAACAACAATCTATTAAAAACAAAGTGAGTATTTTTCAGTAGCCAAACCTTTATAAAGAAACTAGATTAGGATCCGTACGATGCTCAGGTTTTAAAATAATTTAATAAAATTTAAAATTTAAAAAATATAAATAGTTTTTTGCAAGTGAAATATATTTTTTAAAAATAAATAGATAAATATTTTTTGTTAGAGAGAATTTTTTACTCTTAATCATATAGTCTCTCTTTGATAAGCATCTATATATGTTATGATTGATATGTAGTTAGTATATATAATTCCATAATATATTTCCGAAAATACTCATGTAGTGTGATCGGATATATCTTTGCGTCGTGAAACAATTTTTAAAACTGTGCATGTGTATAAAGATTTAGAATAATTGATTTATTAGAACCAGATTAATGCGACTACGTACTTACGTTAACGTAAGAAAAATGCAAGTAGGAAAAAATTGTGCAAGGGAAACGAAAACGACTAATAACTGCAGAATTTTTGGGGCATTGGAACGGTAAAGATACTTATTACTTATTTTATGGCTGTCAATTACACTGTGAAGAAAGTGACATTTCCTTGATTCTTTTGTTTTTATTTTTATTTTAATTTGTTGGTTTTTGTAATTTTATTATTATTATTCAAAAAGGACTTTTGGGGTCAGCAGCAGCAGGCACTGCAAAACGGAGATTTCGCCATCTTCTTTGTCACGATGTCAAGTTGCTCTCAATTCTTGGATTCTCTCCATATCTTTTTTTTTTCTTTATCTCGTTCTGCCTAGTATATATTTTCACATATATATATGTATATATACCACTTTTTATTTTGAATATTTATAATTATTATTACTATATACCATGGAGTATGGATGGATCATCTTTGAAAATAGTTTCAGTCATGCATATATAAATATAAAAAGTGTGTTTTATATACAGTATTCGACTTCCCGCAAGGAAAAAAAATTTGGGAAACTTACACCAATAATGAAGTACAAAGAAGTAAATGTGGTTATTTGTTGGTGAAAGTTTCAGAGCATTAAATGATTTAAACTCGGATTTAGTTTGTCGGCACGCAATTGAACTGAAGAACCCAACTGAAATATATATATATGTATATATATATTTTAATTATTAATGGCGAATGATGGTTTGATGATGCGTTTTGGACAGAGAAAACCAAAAAAAACGACAATGTCTTGTAGTATCGTTTTATTCGATAGTGCGGTAAAAAAAGTAAAAAATCATTTGATAATGATGTACTGTTTTTTTGGTTGCCGACTGAATTAAATACTTTTGTTCTAAACTGTACAATTTTGTAGAACGTACTGTGTTATGTTTCGATGGGACATTCCTCATTTATTGCTGGACCCGTTTTGTTTTGTCAAAATACAAACAACTGAAAAAATAGTGAAACAAAATTTTTAAAAGTATATATAGAGTGAAGACAATTGATATAAATACATTGTTTGGGGAAGAAAAAAAAACATATATTTTTTTTTACGCAAAAAAAAAAAAAACATATATTGATATATGGAGGTGCGTAATGTAAACTAGTATGTACTACTACAGTACTACTACTACAAGTGGAGTATATTTATGAGAAGAGCACAATAATTTTCTTAAAAAAAAAAAAAATGATAAGAATGTTATATTCCATTAATGGCTTAAGAAATCAACAATCCTAGTATGAATCTAAAATGATGGGATGCATGCATTTAATTAACTACTAGACTTTGAGGAATCTTGACACGTGTCCATATCCATTCAAAAAAGTCAACTTACTCCTAGTTTAATTACCACCACCCTTTTTAAAACGTTACGCTAAAAAACTTTACTAATTGTTGTCATATCGTATACGTTACAAATGTTTATTGACCGATTATTCAATCTTTTCATTTATTTAAAATGTCATTATAATTTATTAATTCATTGACTTATTAATTCTTTTCCTGTTAGTTCAGTGACTAATGATAAAATATACTCCTATTTAATTGCTATATAGTTATAGAATTAGATAAAACGTCAAAACAAATTAGATGGAAAAGATAGTAGTTATTTGGGATGATACTCTCCAAGTACGAAAAACACTCTCTACGTTAAGAACGAAGGTATTTAGATATTTTCCGCATATCAACTAGTAATTTTTTTTCCTTCTTAAACCAGTAAATCGATGAATAATTAAGAAATGAAAGATCATAAGCTTGAACGAACCACTATTTTAAAGGTCTGATTCTGTGGTCCAATTTGTCATCTACAAGTTTTTTTTTTTATAATACAAAAATATTATACATTTTGATCAAAGAATAATTGTATTTACATACATTAAACAGTTTGGGGGAAACAAATTCTATATATAAAATAATTGAATATTCAATTGTTGAGTGGGTGAATTTATTATATACTAGTACACAATATACTACAGTAAGTAACACAATAAATAAAAAATACAGTGTGATATGGGGGGGGGGGGAGAAGAAAAGGACACGCATGCAAAATGAAGGCAGAGACCCAAAGGGAAGCTCACTGACGAACAACACTTTATTTCTTTCATTCACTCCCATTGCTGTACGTACACTCTCTAATTGTTTTTACTCAAAGGGACCATTGTGTTGTGTTGGAGTTAGACCCAACACTACTACGCTAGCTATATTACCAAACCTAAAACCTTTTTCACCTTTTTTTAAAAAAAAAAAGAAAAAAGAAAAGAGAAAGAATATAATTAAATTATTAAGTAGTAGAAGCAAAAAGAAAACTCGAAAGAGTAAAGGAAGCAGAAGAAGAAGAACAACAAACACGCGAGAAATTTCAGATCTTTCTTCTCTCTCTCCGCATCTCCTTTGCGCAACCCTTTTTGTGTAATTCTTAGAAGAAGAAGAACCCTTTTTGATACTTTCACTTTCTCTGGAAAAATCTCGTATTTTTTATTTTTGCGTGTTTTAGAATCTCTCTCTCTCTCTCTCTCTCTCTCTCTCTCTCTCTTATCTTCCCTGGGATTTGGATTTCCGATCATTGAGTTTTTTTATCGGAGAGATCCTCTTGTCACATTCAGGTAAAAACAGAGTTTGTTCTCGTTTCTGTTATCTGTTTCTTTTTCTTTTTTTTTGTGTCGGTGGGTTTAGTTAGAATTAGATCCGTATTGTTCTTCTTCAATCGGCATTGCTTCGATTTCGAACTGCTTTGTTTTCTCTTTTTGGGTGTTTCGAGCGTCGTGCGGGAAAGGAATACATAGAAGATTTAATACTACTACTACTAATACTGTTTCATCTTTTTTTGTTTTTGTTTTTTAACGGTTTCTCTGTTTCTGTCTCATTTAAAGTTTTCAGATTGCATTTATGGCCAAGCTTTTAAGTAATGCGTTTTTTTTTCTTTTTTTAGGAGAGAAGAAGACAAGTGTAGTTTAAATCTTTAATGCTGAGAAACCGTGTTGATGGATTCTTCTTCCCCACTTTAGTTGCAGATCTAGAGCTTAATCCAGAAGAACAAACAAAAGGTTCGGTTTTTGTTTCTGTTACTGTTTTTTTTTTTGTGTGGTAATGGATGGCTGAGGCAAATATCTTGCGGGTTGCTTTACTTCTTATGTTCACGAGGACCTAATCTCAGCTTTGAAAGAGTTTATGGCAAACTTTGTAAAAGAGATATATTTAATGCCATCACAGCAAAAAAAGATTTATTGGTTTTCATTCTTAATGTTTATGCTTTTGATTCAGAACCCAAGAAATATTTTGATGATTCTTGATTTTAATTTTTGTTTTTGACAGTTTTTGTCTTCTGTTTTCTCCAGGTTTTTTTTTTTGTCTCATAAGTGTGATGGTCGTATGATGACTCACATGCATTTCCTCTGAATCTGTTCAGCATCAACAAAGCTTTCTTTCCCTTTGAGTTGATATGTCTGGTAAATTTTTTGATGTTTAGTTTTGATATATTCTCAAGTTTCCGTCTTTGGTTTCCCTGTGGATGATGAAACAAGGAAACTTCTTGATTGCCATGGGGATCAATCTTGACAAAATTAGATATTGAGACTTTGCAGATACTTACTTTTGATTTTTGTTTCTTTCTATTGAAGGTATTGAAGAAATCGGTACCTTCGACGAATTTAGGGAGAGAAGATCAGACTTTGAAATCTCTGAAGATGAGAGACGGCGCTCCAAAATAGGGAATTTGAAGAAGAAGGCCATTAATGCTTCAACCAAGTTCACTCATTCTTTGAAGAAAAGGGGTAAAAGGAAAATTGACTATCGGATTCCAGCAGTCTCCATTGAAGATGTAAGGGATGAAAAAGAGGAGAGCGTTGTGCTTGAATTTCGACGTAAGCTCCTTCAGAGAGATTTGTTACCTCCTAGACATGATGAATACCATACTCTTCTCAGGTTTGTCTGTCCTTCTTTAGTAGCTACATTACATACACACTCTGGTAATTATTTAAAAGATCATCTTTTAAGCTAATAAAAAGATGATCCCTTGCTAATGCTGTCAAGCTAACCAACTATCCATTTTGAAAAATGTAGGTTTTTGAAAGCTAGGGATCTTAACATTGAAAGAACCATCCAGATGTGGGAAGAAATGCTAAGATGGAGAAAAGAGTATGGGACAGATACCATACTAGAGGTTAGGAGTTAAGATTCTAGTTCAGCTTGTTTGTTGTGTCATGTAAAAACCATGTAATTTCTCGTGCACGGTTGGGTTGACAATGGTTGAAAACTGATAAAAACGTAGTATATCGATATTCTTGATATTTGGATGCAAACATCTATTCATTTTCTTATACTTGATGGATTCAATATCAAGCTCTTATTATTTTAATTCTTGTTTGTGGATGGTAGGACTTTGATTTCGAAGAGCTTGAAGAAGTTTTGCAATACTATCCTCAAGGCTACCATGGAGTTGATAAGGAAGGACGACCTGTCTACATTGAAAGACTTGGAAAAGCTCATCCTTCTAAGCTTATGCGCATCACCACCATAGATAGATATTTAAAGTACCATGTGCAGGAGTTTGAGAGAGCTCTCCTGGAGAAATTTCCTGCATGCTCAATTGCGGCAAAGCGTAGAATCTGTTCCACGACTACTATATTAGATGTGCAAGGATTGGTAATTATTTAAGTTCTTACCAAACTTAGGAATCTTTCTGTATTGTGTAATGCTTTGAAGCAGATTTTTCTCTTTTCGTGCTTCTAGATTCTCATATTTGCAGTGTCATGTTAATGACAGGGAATTAAGAACTTTACACCAACAGCTGCAAATCTTGTGGCTGCCATATCGAAGATTGACAACAATTACTACCCTGAGGTACTTGATTTTTTCAGTTTTACATCTCTCATATGTTCTTCACATGCATTCCCTGTTGTTTGAAGTCATATCTTTATTTTGCAGACGTTGCATAGAATGTACGTTGTAAATGCTGGAACAGGTTTCAAAAAGATGCTTTGGCCTGCTGCTCAGAAGTGTCTTGATGCAAAGACCATTGCAAAAATACATGTACAGCTTTTCAGCCTTGTTTTCTATTTGGTCAACTTTTACTCTGTGTAGTTTATCTTATCTCTGTCAATGCAGGTGCTAGAATCCAAATGTTTATCTAAGTTACATGAAGTCATTGATTCAAGGTAGCCTTCTTTCCATTTAAACCGCCACCTGAATTTTTTTGGATCTCATGTCTAGCCAATACTTACCAGCTCTGGTGCTCTGTGCTTTAGTCAATTGCCAGAATTCCTTGGAGGGTCATGCTCTTGCTTTGGTGATGGAAGAGGTTGTCTTCGTTCTAATAAAGGACCCTGGAATGATCCTGAAATAATGAAGGTACAATCTACATCTTATTAAATTTGCTTCTACTTCTCGAGGATGCTGCTCTTTCTTAAGGAACTTTTGAGTGGGAGTCAGCTTATAGTCCGATTTTGTACATGAAGCTCATTTTACATCTATTCCTTGATTAGCTCATTTACCATGGAGAATCATCACTCTTTGGGCAAATCACCAGGAAGCTAAGTGATCCACAGAATTCTTCCTCCTACATAAGTATACATCCATCGATGGTAAATGGCTCTGTCAAACCAATTTCTCTGTTTGTTGTAGAATTTTTTTCCCGGTAATATGACAGTGTAACTTTGGATTTATAGGCTATGCAAGCTGAGACTTCAGCGGCCGAGTCGGTATCTTGTTCTGATGTTCCTACTTCTCCAACTGGAAGAATGTGCTCAGCCTCTGCTCATGTGAATCCAGCTTATGAGGAAGTGAGTTATTGTGTTGGTACATTTGTATCACAGACCACTCTAGTTTCTTAACACTAACCGGAACAATATGATCTATGCAGTCTAGAGCATCAGATGCTAACGGCTATTATAGTTGCGATGACAAGTTTGCCGTACCTGACAAAGCTGGTAACCGAAAAGGCCAAGAAAGGCAATCCCATTACCAAATGTTCGAACTCAATCAAACACCTCTCGGTTTAAAATGTGAAACATCTCCACCAGGTTATACTTCTTATTCATGCTTTACTGCTAAAACAATTCCTGTGTAATTTTCTAACCTTTTGAATTTCATTTTCCGTCTGGTATGTCGTAGGTGCTCCCATAGTCCGTAGGCTTCATGGTTTAAGGGGAACAATTGACAAGATAAAATGTGAGAACCTAGCGAAAAGGCTACTTTCTTTGATGCTGAAACTAGCTGCTGTTTTCCGTTGTACTCCGTTTGAGCTTCTGAGAAGCCAGACTACAGTTAGCACTTCAAGTCCAACAGAAGATGACAGTAGGTGCAGCCTCATCCCAACCCCTAGACAGCCTAAAATGAAAGACCGGATTCTTCCATGTTTGGAGCGTATTCAGAAACTGGAGAAAAGTTACGACGATATCCGGAACAAACCCGTTGCAATACCTGTAGGGAAGGAGAGAATGTTGATGGATTCTTTAGACAGAATTAAGTCGGTTGAGTTTGATCTCGATAAAACAAAGAGGGTACGGTACCTTTGCTAGATGTTTTTAACCTTCAAACTTGTATATTCAGTATGGACTGATAACATTTTTCATTGGTTGCAGCTTTTACACGCCACGGTGATGAAACAGATGGAGATAACTGAAATGCTGCAAAGTTTACGAGATTCCCAACTTCACGTAAGTATTGCCTCGGTATAGCAATGAACATGTTGATGGGAGGATGACTAACACTCGAAATTGTTCTTTGTGCAGAGAAGAAGAAGATTGTTCTGTTAAAAACCATAAGGGAACATCTGAGTTTTGCACAAATACAAATCTGCACATACAGAGAGAGAGAAAGAGAGACAGAGAAGAAGAAGATTGTTCTGTTAAAAATCATCTTTTTTTTTTTTATAAATAGGTCCCTCTGCTTCTACTTTTTAAGTTATAAAAAGAAGAAAAAGAAGAAGATAAGGACAGAGAAAACCACCTCTGTTGATCGATCAATTCTGTCTTTGATAATTTTAGATTGAGATCAGAGTTTTAAGTACCAAACCCTTTTGTTGTAATCTGGTGTAGTTAAGAAACTACACTATAAGCTAAACAAATGAGATTTTGTAAATCTTTTGAAGGTATTTTGATAATGGAGTCTCGGAAGAATCCATTTGTTTAACATGAAACGCAAAGTGGGTTTTTGCAACTCTGTAAATTTGTTTAAGATTAAATGGAACGGTAAGGGATGATAAAAGCAAAGCAGGAAAATGTAGTGAGTAGACTGTCTAAAGCTACATAGAAAATGTTTCCCTACACAATGCCTCAAAAAAAACTTTTTTGAATGATAATAAATGGGGTACAGAAGTTGAGGTTCTTTGACAAATCTCGTGTGGAGACTCATGAGGAGATAGATGTAGATGATGAACACTTGAAATTAAGATGAGATGAGATGGTATATATAGTGTGATAATATAATTGAGAAACATTTAGGAGTCTCTGAAGCAAACTATATATGATTTTATATTTTTTAGAATCTGATCTTTCAAGTGGATTTGCAGTTGTTAAAATGTTATTATTATATGATTAGAGAGAGTATATAAAAAATAAATCATCGAGGGTGCATAAATATAATAATGGAATGATATATGGCGACACTTACGAAAGCAATGAGATAAAGACAAAAACAGCCCTCGTAATCAGTACCACTGTCTAGGAATTATACAAGGGTAAAACCGTCAACTAAGTGTAAGATGTATGTTTTTTTAAAAAATAGAGGAAAAAATTGAGACCGTCCTTTTCCACTGTGAACCCCCCAAAGATAAATAAAAATTTCGCTATTCCTCTCTCTCTCTCGTTCTCCGTTCGTGTTCTGAACTCGCTCTCAATCGATCCGATGATATTTTATGAGACTCGAAACTTAATTTAGGATTCATATAATCCCCCCCCCCGGATTCCGCTGATAATTCCGTTTTCAATTGCACCAAATTGCTTCGCCTTCGCCTTCGCCAGGTGAATCTATCGATCCTAGGTTTTCTCCGCCTTTGATTTTTTTTTTTTTTTTTTCTGAGTTTTTGGAATCGATTTTACGGCTGTTAGGGTTTGTGATTTGAAGTTATTTGTTATTGGTTTCGTTTCTTCTCCCTCTGCAATTATGTCGGTAGTTTTAGGTTTNTTTTTTTTTTTTTTTTTTTTTTTTTTTTTTTTTTTTTTTTTTTAAATATCTGTACAAGTTCCTGAGTTTTTGGAATCGATTTTACGGTTGTTAGGGTTTGTGATTTGAAGTTATTTGTTATTCGTTTCGTTTCTCCCTCTGCGATTATGTCGGTAGTTATAGGTTTCTCTGGGCATGGACTTTGATTCATTATTTGTTCAGAGATGGATTTTGCATATTTTTTAATAATCTCATGGAGTCCTAAAATCTTAAAAGATACTTCAGTTGGAGTTTCTTCAGTTGGAGCTTCGGTGGTCCATTGGCTTTCAGATTTCATTAATAAAACTGTGCTTTTCGGGATATTAATGATGCAGGTGCCTTGTCTTTTAATTTTATCAACTGAAGAATGTCTAATTACCAAGGGGACGATGCTGAGTCCATGGAAGATGAAGATTCTGAAATGGAAGATGTTGATGATGATTTCGATGAGGATTTTCGTGGCGATGATTTGGCTGAATCCGATTCCGATGTCGACGAGTTTGACTACTCTGTAAGTTGTTTTCCCCATTGTAAATGATAGCTATCATCATGGGTTAATTAATAAGAATAATAATGTCTCTGTTGTGTTTCCTTCTTTTGGTTTCAGAATAATAAAATCGCTGATACTTCAGCTGACCAAGCCCGGAAAGGGAAAGATATCCAGGGGATTCCTTGGGACAGGCTTAGTATTACGAGAGAGAAATACAGACAAACTAGACTAGAACAGTATAAAAATTATGAAAATGTCCCTCATTCTGGTGAATCTTCCGGGAAAGTAAGTCCTTCCGTTTCCAGCTACTAGTATTGAAAGAGAAACATATATGAGAATCCTTTT
>NC_025698.1:30998698-31017767 GCF_000633955.1 Camelina sativa | reverse complement strand
GCCTATACATATATGTGCTGCGCACTCTCCTGTCGCTTTGTTAAACTGAGAAATCTGAGAACGGAAAAGAAAAAAACATAAACTCAAGTCGATCTCTAATGGTGTAAATGATGTGTTGTGCAAGTGGTATTAGGACAGAGCCGATTTAGTTAGTTGATTTTCATTTTATCTCGAGTGTTCAAGGTCATGTATGTGTACGTAAGTGTTGAGGTTCGGCGAGTTTGCATGCATCAAGTCTCAACTCTTGGCAAGAGACAACATGGGTCGAGTCTGTGGCTTGCTCTTTATCTGGCTACGGTCACTTGTATGAACTCAATTTCATAGTTGATTCTGCCATTTGTTGGGTCAATTATATAATATTTCAGAATAATTTTCTTTTCTTGTCTGATGATACTTTACTTGTACGTATTGTAGGTTGTGAATGTTGTAAAACAAATGTGATTAATCCATCAAAACATGTAAATAGAAGTTGTTAATAAGTGGTATGACTCATAACTTCTTTATTCCACTGTTAATAAGTGGTATGACTCATAACTTCTACAAACATGAGAAATAAGAGTTGTACAAACATGAGAAAGAGAGACAATAATAATACAAGGCTTTTACTCTCCTCCACTCTCCTATCCTCTCCTCCATCTCTTTAGTACTTTTTATTTTACTTTATAGAATATTATATACACATATAAGTGTATTATAGTTATAGTTTATAATATGTTATCAGCACAATGTCTTTACCTCTGGAGCTTTTACGAGATAAGTAAATTTATATTATTTCCATTTATGTTTATAGAATATAAATATTATAGACATTGTAAAATTATGCTTTTTTCGGATTGATCGTCATAAGTTATAGGCGTTGCCTCCTCTATAGCTAAATCATATCCGGATAGATCGTTAGATATATGGTAGGCTCTGCCTCCTTCACGATCAAATAAAAGCTATGTCGTTTTCGGATAGATAGATCGTTATATATGGTAGGCTTTGCCTCTTTCCAGATCTAACAAAAGACTATGTCTTTTCTGATAAGATCGTTAAATATGACAGGCTATGCCTCCTATATGATCAAATATAAGGCTATGTCATTTTCGGGTTGATAGTTATACATATACAGGTTCTACCTCATTCATGATCAAACAAAGAGCTATGTCTTTTCCGCATTGATCGTTATATATGATAGGCTCTGCCTACTTTACGATAAAAAAAAAATTACTTCTATTAAATTCTTATATATAAGGCTATAGCTCTTATTTTATTTTCTGCATTTATATGTTTGTTTATTTGTAAAAAGTAACTATATGTGTTATATGAGATTTAAAGATAACGAAATGTCTTTAAAATCAAAAATATATTTCTCTTATGAGAATATATGAAGCACATGTCAGTATATCATAAACAGTGCAAACATAATTAGAAGGTCTAGATGAGTTAGTCTCTCGACTTTCAAAGACATCAGATTCATAATTATCGATGTCTAGTATTCTCCGAAGTTTCAAAACATTTTGTCTTAATAAAATTATTATGTTCAGACTATAAATAAATATGGTATCGCAAGATCGGCCATATTGGAGACATGCATGTATATGATTATATCATGCAAAAACAAAGATGGCAAAATGATAGTAAATATGAAATTTCCTAATGCTTCAAGCATAACGTTACCGGTCAAGCCATCCCGGTCAATCAGTGATAATAAAAATCATTGTGAATTTGCTTAGAGGAACAAAAATTCTTTTAAAAGTATTGCATGCCCCCGTTCACATTTCATGAGGTTGTAAGCACTGCACTTCAATTCAGGCTATGCCTCCACAATCATATAATGTTGGCTCATTCACCATCCTTTTGGATTAACAAGCTCATTGTATATATATGATGGTTTGATTTCTTTAATAAATCTCCAAATTATACCCCAAATACAACCGATTTAAAAATAAGATTCGGTCAAAGGTGAATGGACATAAAAGTCATCATCTTGAGAGGGGGTAATACTAATCTCACATCTTTTAAGGATCTAAGATAATAGACATAACCAAAATCGGCATGTTGTTGATCCTAATGTGGGATTCATTACGAGATGAATGAACTCTAAGAGTTATCATCTCAAGGGGGAGAATTAAAAGAATCCCACATCGACAATAAGTCGATAAAATTTGGTGAATTTGACACCCCATAGCGATATAACTATGGTGAAGTCATATCCTATCGTTTATCACATATATATGTCGCATGTGATAAAGTGGAACATCCATGATGTTCACTCTTGAAATGAGCTATAATGAATCGTTCATAGCGCAACCCCAAGAGATTGCAAAACGGTTCTTTGTGATTTAATCTCCATGTTTTAATATGGAACATGCAGTTTTGCATGTAGTCAATATTATATATGAGACCAACAATTTATAAAGAAATACTTCTTCCATGTTATATATTCATGGTAAGAGATTAAATATTTCTCATTTTGAATCTTATGGGTGTTTGATATATATCGTAAATGCTCCTCCACACCGCATAAAAATATATAGATGCGGGAGATGAGTCTCCACTCTAAATCCATCCTATGAGAGATACGCCTATTGCAAGATTTGCATATCATCATGTTGGATGATAAAATTCTCCATCATTATGGGAGAATCGTCGAATAGTTTTGGATCTTTAAACAAATGAATATGAATTTAAAAGTTCAACATATCACTATTCAAAATATATATTGCAAATAAAATACAAAAAGCTGATGGATGAGATTTTATATAATTATTGATCCTCACATAAATGAATATAAACTTGTAGTTATGAGAAATCTCACATTCCAGCTAAAAATGCTCCAATAAAAATATGTCTCTGGAGGATGACATACTAAGTCTATGTCACATAAGAAATGTGATAGTCTACTTTGGTTCCTAAGATAAATAATATCCTCAAAAATAAAAAGAAGCAAATTAAAAAGAGGATTATACTCTCAAAAGAGAGGCAAATGAACTCTTAAAGAAGAGTAGATAGACTCTTTAAGAAGAGCTAATAGACTCCCAAAGAGGAGCACAAATACTCCTAAAGAGGAGCAAGAACTTCTCAAGAGGAGTAGAAAACCGATTGATATGGTTAATAACGAAATCAGGTACCTGTATAAAATCATTTATATAATAATTAAAGAGATCTCGATTAACCATGTCATTACGGGAAATTTGGAACCAAAGACATACATGTCGACAATAAAATTGTATAGCAGCAATGTGATTAATGAGGATCATAAATCTCCGCTTTGTGAGCGTATAGAGATATATATTGGCCAATAAAGAGGTATTCAAATCTATATTAAACTCGTATGAAAGACGAGTAATTTTTGGACTAGTGGTCCAAACATCAAAAGGGTATAATGATATATAACAAAATTGGTGTGTCGTGCCATGTGTTGTTAAAATACCCTATCAAACAAAATTGATGTTATATGAATGACTTGAAATATGCCTCATGGGATGCTTGAATAGGTTATCCCGAAATATATATGATATCATAATTATGTTCTTGAGAACTCATAATAGTGATGATTTTGAACATCATCAAAACTCTTGAAGAGTTATTTGGAATAAAAGATCTTGGAAAGAAAAAAATGTCTCCAGATATTCCAAACTAAACATCTATCAAAATAGATGTTATACTAATCACTTCTAAAGGAAGTCATATATATATAGATATAGTCATATAAGATACATTTATATATTTTATGAGTATTATGCATAGCATTTTCTACTAATCTCTTTGCAGCATATAACTCATTCTCTATGAGTAGATTTTGAGATGAGTTAAAACGTATCTTCTACTGCAAAGGTATGATTAACTTGGGCTTTGGAACCCCCGAGTTTGGTTTAGTTGGTTTTGCAGATGGAAGATTTATATCGGATCAGTATAAAGATATATCGCAAAACAACGACTTCGCGACGTTTCAGTGGTAGACTTTTTGGCTGTCGCTTATTCAAGTCATGCCAAAATAGTTGTGCTTCATATGCCATATCGAGAATACCTAATGGCTCAGATGATGCCCGAACATCAACAAATAGTTATCTACCTAAGATTGGAGCCTCGTAACATGTTAGTGAAGAACTTCAAACTGAGGGTTCGATCAGCATCAACTAGTTAATGCTTGTTGAGACCCATTAACAAGAAGCAACCAAAAGGCAACAACTCTGTTCGAAGACTTTGTTGCATATGTCGTCTAAATCAAAGGAAGCTACACAAAGAACGACAAGACAAGATATATTCCTCTCTTACACTCAAGAATTCGAGAAGGATAAAGAAGTTGATAGACAGTCCAACAACTCAAGTAACAATGTAGTAGAGTTACTTACAAAGGGAGAGAATATGATGATTTTTGCGTGGATGCACTCTTTTTCCCTTATCATGGTTTTTATCCCACTGGGGTTTTCCATGACAAGGTTTTTAACGAGGTAGTAAATAATAAACAAAAGATCAACCTCGATGGAGAATGTCAATGATGAAGGGGAGATTGCATCACTATTGGTTGGAAACTACAAAGCATATTAACAAAGGCGCTTTCTACTTCAACATTCAGAAAGTGAAACTGACTATTTTTGTAGGTGGTGGTGAATGATGTATGGAATGATGACTTATGAATGAATGGATGTCAGGGTGTTTCAATTCCCCTTATGCAATTGTAGTATAAGAGGTGTCAATCCAATCTGAGTGTTTGTGAACAATCAAGATGTGCATATGAGTCTAAGTCAAGCCAGATGTAAAGGTTGTTTGTCACTAACAATCCTATGATGAAATGGAAAGTGCAGAAAGTAAAACTACAAGAACTAGGAGCTAAATGCAAATGGAACAGAGTGATTATGACAAACAGAAATAGAAACTATGGAAATGCAAGTATTGAACTAATGCAAGGTAAGTAATGAACATGATACTAAATGAATGCAACAGAAATGCAACTAGAATGAAACAGGACAAACACAAATCATAAACACAAGTTCTGGGTTGGAACTCGAGCAAGCACTCGATCGAGTGTAGATCGAGTGCAGGGTCGAGCTGGACAAATACGCAAAACAGAGCAACACAAGAAAAACAGAGCAATACCAAAACGAATCAAACAACGATCAAACAACAGGATTTAAGCTAAGAAATCAATAAACAAGGAAGGTCTTGAGGAGGGATTCATGGGCTGGACTATGATTGAGGTCATCTAACTTGGTCAACAAATCTCAAACAACTTGAGCTAATCTCTAGACATATATTTCTAAGACATGTTTAATCCACTCTCATGGCAAGAAACAATCAAACTCATGCATCTCTAGACTTGTTCTCACAAAGTAAAGAATCTACACAAGCAGGCATTAAGCAATATGTCAAAAATCAAACAAGACTTCTAATCTCTTAGCAAGCCTAATGATAGTCTCTAGATCTAGCCTTATCTATGCTCCTTAGACATTGGTGTGATGCTAAGAGGCTTGAAATCAGATCCTACCCTCTCAGATATAGGATCAGCATTAAGAACATCTAGCCTAGAAGAGATCTACAACAATCAAGCTTGACCAAATCAAACAAACCTCAAACACAACCCAGCCTAACCCATCCTCAAGATCCTAAGCAACTACTCACAAGCATACATGATGAACATCAAAATCATAAACCCAGAAAATACTGAAACTTGCATCATTAGAAAGATAAATCAAAGATCTACAATATTGAAGAAAGAACCAAACTCAAATTCTCAATATTAAAAAAGTTATGAAACCAACAATATTGAAGAATTTAGTCTTTTTCTCCTTTTAAAAGAAGTACAAGATCTAAGAAAATAAAAGTGCAAAAGGAATAATTCTAAAAAAGGTAAAAACTAGGTTTTTGACTCTCTAAAAAGCTGGACTATTTTGGTGGCTGCAGGTACAAGCCCTTATATAGAAAAAGTAGTGGAAGCCCTAAAAACGCTAAAAGACAAAATAGCCAGGCGGCTCGACCAACTCGACCTGGTGCTCGGTCGAGTGACCGGTCGAGTTGGCTCCTCTTGTGCTCCTCCCACTCGGTCGAGTCCCTCTCAGCACACGGTCGAGTGTCTGGTCGAGTGGGCAGTCGAGTTGGACTCCGGACCTTGGTTCTTCAGCCTTAGCTCTCTTGCTTTCTCCTCATGATTGCTTCACTTCTCCTCAGCATTGCTTCCATGCTCCTTAAGCTCCAAAATCACCTGTTTATGCATGAAAAGATGCAAATGCAATGCAACTAAACTCTAATGCAAGAACAGTCCTAAAGCTATGCAATAATGGTCAAAATGGATAGCAAAAGATGCAAAAGATGTGAATATATTAAGGGAAAACAGGGTAAAATATATGAACATCAGAAAGCATCTTCAAAATATTGAATGCGTCATCTACAAGATCGTTGAAGTCTTTTTGAGGGGGAGTTTACGTCATTGTACTCTTTTTTCCTCATCATGGTTTTTATCCTATTGGAGTTTTCTATGATAAAGTTTTTAATAAGACAATACGTAATTCGTAAATGATGATGGATAATCAAGGGGGAGTATTGTAAAACAAATGTGATTAATCCATCAACACATGTTATCAAACCTTTACATATGTTATTACCAAATTAATAAACGGTATGACTCATAACTTCTTTATTTCACTATAAATAGGAGTTGTACAAACATGAGAAAGAGAGACAATAATAATACAAGGCTTTTACTCTCCTCCACTCTCGTATCCTCTCCTCCCTCTCTTTAGTATTTTTTGTTTTACTTTATAAAATATTATATACACATATAGGTGTATTATAGTTATAGTTTATAACAGTGAACAACTAAATCAGACACTATAAAAACACTAAGGTCTTTTAAGTAAAACCTTTTAAACAGCAGGGGGTCGAACGCAATTATTTGACTGAAAATCTCATAATCCAGAAAGAACCAACGAGAAAATGCCACATCATCCATCCGTAATCGTATCCTCACAAACAAAATCTGCATCTGCTTCTTCTCCTTTGCATCCCAGAAGCCAAAACAGATCACTCAAAAAGATCATAAATCCAAAACCACTCATTTCTCTTTCACACAAAATTTTCTCTGAGAAGAAACAGCAGCAAAATGGCAACAAGCGCATCTGCTTTGTTCTCACCAACAACATTCTCCACTGCAATCGCTCAGAAGAACCCTAACTCCATCTCATTCCATGGCCTTCGTCCTCTCCGTCTCGGTGGCTCCTCCTCCGCCTTACCAAGTCTATCAACCACAGCCGGAAGAAAGTCCTCCTCCGCCGTTGTGAGAGCTGAGCTTAGCCCTTCCGTCGTCATAAGCCTCAGCACAGGTCTCTCCCTCTTCCTTGGCCGTTTCGTCTTCTTCAACTTCCAGAGAGAGAACGTCGCGAAACAGGGCTTACCGGAGCAGAACGGGAAGACCCACTTCGAAGCTGGAGATGATCGTGCTAAGGAATACGTCAGCCTCTTGAAATCGAACGATCCGATTGGATTCAACATCGTTGATGTTCTTGCTTGGGGTTCTATTGGACACATCGTTGCTTACTACATCTTGGCTACTTCCAGCAATGGATACGACCCTAGCTTCTTCGGCTGATTCTTCATTCGATATCTCTCTTTATCTTTCTCTCGTATATGTATATGTTTGACTTGTTTCTCAAGCTATCTAATCTATTCCCCATCTCTGTTTCTTCATATTCCTCTGTTGTTGCTCTTGTCTAAGACTTGTCCCTCTTTTTGCAACTGTTTTATTTCGCCATTTACAATGATGGGTTTGCAAAGTTTTACAAAGAACATATACAACTCAAGATTTCGATTTAGTCATCGTTTTCAAATTGTCCGTACGTATGAGAACTTAAAGTGATTTCCAGAAGCTAGTTTGACACCTAAAGAGTCTAGATGTTGAGATCTCAAAAGAAGGTAAAGCCAATGTTAAAATCTGAGAAGAAGATCCCTTCAAGTATGCAAAAAAAAAAAAAGAAAAAAAAAAAAGAGAAACCTTAAGTTACGGCTGCAAAACAAAAACCATGGTAATAACAAAAACCATGGTAATACGGAGGGAGGGTAGTAGTGTGTGTAGAAAAAAGCAAGTCTGAATCCTTATGATTCACATCCTCAAGAAAATAGGAGTTGGCATGTTGCTGAACCTCGAAAAGAAAGTGACAAGTCCTGGATCATCTCATCCAATGTTTCTTGATGATAGCATGGCGCAAACAAGATTGTGGCAGTCTTCAAGCAGCGAGCATTTCTCAAGATATATTTCGCCACATCCATCTGGTTCCGCAACCCATACATATCAATCCACTTGAAAGTTTCCACACTCGACAACAAACATCTAGGAACACAGTTGTTCAATTGTCTGTCCCAATTATTGGGTAGATCCACAAGCCTATCTGGATGATGCTGAGATCAAACATGAGAAGATCTGGCTTTAACAGTATATAGTAAAGTAAACCCAACAGAATATGTCTCTAACGAAAAAAAAAAAAACTTACATATATCAGATTGGCCTCGATCTCTCGTAAATTAGGAGAGTCCTTGAGTAACCGAGCAAGTAAAATTGACCAACTTGAATCACATGAACATATCTTCAAATGTTCAAGTTGGTTGAAGACAATACCCTCATGATAAAAAGCCTGCAACACATGATAACAAAAAGATTCAACCTCAAGAAAACCTGGTTTATATATTGTTCAAAAAACAAGATTGATAGAGATACGGATGGAGACAGATTACCTCTTCGGTGTAGACTCCTAAGCATAACGAAAGCCGCTTAACAGATGTGATTTTCGTAAAAAACTTTTTGATATTTTGGAATGTCAATACAAAACCAGCCTCCTCCAACTTAGGCATATCTCCAAAAGAGTAGGAGAATCGAGGACTATCACTGTCACTCTCATCATCACTATCACTCTCTAGTCTTTCATCAGTGACTTCCAGATACTTCAGAGAAGGTGTATCAATCATAATCCCATCAAGATAACAAGGACTAGACATCTTTAGGGTTAGTCTCTGCAATGACTTGACAATCACTGTCAGTTTTCCCAAGTTGTCAGTGTTATCTCGTTCCACAAATAGATCCTCAAGGACAGGGCAATTGGAAAGAAGTCGGTGAAGAGAATTTTCAGCAGAGTAAGTCACACGTCGAAGGGTCAAAGTTTTGAGACAGGGGAGACATACCATACGATGAACTTCCACGAGAACCTCGTCCTCCAGTTTCAAGATCACAAGCGATTTGCTGACATACAAGCTACTAGGCAATTTAGGTTTACGCCTCGCAAAAGAAGAAAGCTCAAGACTTAACTCAAGGACGCAGAAGTGAAATGCAACTGAAAGCCATTTTTCGATATCTTCAGGTTTGATTGATCCAACTGCTCCATGGCTAAACTTGAGACGTAAGCTTTCCATGATCGGAGCTTGATGTAACGGCAGATTCAGATCGATAAATCTCTGCAAACTCCGGCCTTGAGACACTGAATAGTCACTATAATCGTAGTCCAGCTTAGGCAGCCACATCCAAAGAAACTCCCACCGCTTCGATAAAATACTTGTGCTTGCAGCATCTTTTGTTGGAAGAAATGATAGTACCTTCACGAGCACATCATCAGGCAACTGACTGATCTTGTCCATATCTTCACAATCTCCACTTTTCTTTTCCTTGGTTAATTATAACTAAAAATTCATTTATCCTCTTGACACAAACACCAACTTGGAATCTGTCTGATTAACCAAGAACAAGTGAACAACAGTCAACACAAGAAGAAAGAGTATAGACAAGGAATAATAGAGAAGAAACGAGTACACTTCTCTAGGACCAGCCCTAAAAGATCTCTATAATTAATTGCCTTGTCTAGGGAAAATTAAACGAACAGGTTTGTTCTCTTCATTAGCTTTCTTTTTCAAAAAATTAAAGAAGTTTTTTATTATTTTTTATTTTTTAAGAAAACTGTGCAATCAACAAAAAATGTCTTGAGAAATGCTCCCTAAAACATTTAATGTGCATGATAATTGGTACTGTCCCATTCATGTAAATCTTGAATAAAAACATACATATCTTACCTACAAGGGTTCATGTTCTCTATATTCTATAAGCCTACATGAAATTGCTAAAACTTTTCATGTAAAAAACTCTTGAACACGAACTGTTTTATATTTCTATGTAAACATATCTATGCCCGATATATTAGCTTCCTCTATAGACTATTGGCAATCACGTTCCCTAATTTAGTACTTAATATATGGAGTGTTGGTGTTAAAAAATAATCAAATACATAAGCTCACCTCAATTTCTCCGCGAAAAGGTATAGGTCAGATAGATACTCTTGGAAAGCAACATACGTCAATTCAGGTTTGGGATTGTGGTGTTATAACAAGGATGACCAGATTTTACTGTTGGGAGAAAAATGTCTTAGGCGCAGTCCTTCCCTCCTTCATTCGGACCTAGAAGCATTGTTATTGGCGATGGAGAGTATCCTTTCGAGAAGTATTGATTGGCAGAGTTAGGAGATAGATTGTGCAGAACTAGTCGCGATGGTGTAGGTCCTTGAAGATTGATGGATGTTCTCCAACCTTCTCGATGACTTCTACTTGCTTCGTGATTCTTTTCTGCTCTTTACCCTGTCGAAAATCCCTCGTTTATATCGCTCGATCTTTGAGATCGCTAAATTTATTTTGTAAACTCTTTTACTCCGGTTTGGGCTACCAATTTTTGGAGTTCTTTTCTAATTAATGTTTGGTTGACCAAAAAAAAGATCTCGCTTGCCTTCTAATTATGTGAAATTTATTAAAACACAACATATTATCTTTTGTCCACAAAATTTTTCATATTTTTCTTTAACTTTAGGGGAGGTTTAATTTTCCCAAAGTCGATTTGAGAAATAAAGAAATTTAAAACATACTATAAGACTGTTTTTTTTTTAATAACATGGCATCAATATAAGCATTGTATGACAGTTTGGGACTTTTTTAAAAATACATAATGATTTGATTAACAAAGATATAGTCAAAGTAGACATATTTGATGTAAATAAATTTAAAGATACTCAACTACTTTTAGATACGATCAAAAAATAGAATTTGTAACAAAAAAAATCAAAACTATGAATATATTTAGTATGAATTATTTAGTCATATGTATATAAACCAGTAAGCGGTTATGCTTAAAGATAGAAGCCTAATGCCTACGTAACCCACAAGAAGGTTGGTTTATATAAAATCATCAATCATGCAATGCTACTTTGAGAAACGGCATGTCTCAAGGTAATTGGTGTGTTCAAATTTGGAGCCTAGACTTATAGAGGATCAACAATATTGTTAGGACGAGCTAACTCAACTCTTGAAGCATAATGTTTGACATTTTAGGTTGCAGAATTATAGTAATAAAGGTAAAAATAGAACAAAATAAAACAAAAGTTCTCATAACAGAAATAGTTTGAATGAAAAGTTGCCTATGGCCAGTTCTACCACTTATTATTAAACGAAAGTTCTCATAACAGAAATATAAAAGTCCAACAAATAAATAAGACAATAATAGAGAAAGTAACACTACTCACTTGCCTCATCCACAGTCTCCGATGCACTTGCACTTGCAGCTACAGTTTCCGTTGCATCGGTCTCAGCTACAACTTCCGCTGCATTGGTTGCAGCTACAGTTTCCGCTGCATTGACGGTAGCTACAACTTTTGTTGCATTGGTCTCAGCTACAGTTTCCACTGCATCAGTCGCAGCTACAATATCTGACGCATAAGAATCCTTTGAAGCTTTGTGTTGTAACAACTCCTTGTACCTCTCCTTATCCTCAAGATGCTTCTGTTGATAAACCTGGATAAAAATAATAACCCGAACCCGTTAAATCTCATTCGAGAAAAATGGAACTTAAAAAACATTGTTTAGAATCATCATTTTTTATTTTTAAGTCTTAAGAGAGAGTTTAAATAAGTTTTTATGTGTTTACCTGTTTATCAGATTGAGAGAGATTATTCCACATTTCCGCAATTTCCTTGGTGAAAGGTCCCTTTTTTCCACCGACCTCAGCTTTAAGCCTCGCGTGTTGCTCAGCAAAGAAGAAGTTGTAACTGCTTCTTGGGCACTTAGGTCGTTCATGAGATGACTTGGCTCTCTTATTCCTACGAGTTCTAGGATCATCCTGAGAAGAAGTGTGGAAAAGCACTCCTTTGAACTTTTCTGAGCCCATCTTCATGGTTACCAGGTAACCGCTTTCGAACTTCTCATCAATGCTCCCAGTAACCACGGCGCCAGGTTTCATTTCTTGATTGTATGAATGAAATTTAGAAAGCAAATCTCAAACACTCACAAATTCAGATAAAAGAAGAGAACCTAAAGAAACATATTGGACTATATATATATTATACAAAATTAAAACATTGAATATTTTAAGTACCCATGCCATTGCCATGCTTTGCAGATTCTTTGACAGGGCGCTTCAGTGCTTTCTCTGCGGAAAAAAAGACGAACATGTGTTAATTAATCTTGGAGATCAACTGGATATAAGAAAACATATATATAATTGGTATATTTTCGGACCATTCCCCTGAAATGTAGAGCGCGGAGCTTGGAAGTACACATGCTCAAACTCAAGGAGTGTTTTACGATAATTAGTCTTTAAAACATATGCTGGATTTGTTATTACTGTCTTAAATACTTCAATCACTTCTTTGCATCTGCGATCGTTGATCACCTAGAATCAAATATGATATAATTATTAAACATATAATCAAATTGTATAAATTATTTTAATAAAACAACGATAGCTTCAAAACGAATTATTTGTTACCTCTTCAAGACCACCACGAGATGTGACCTCAATGAACAGCCGATGCAGATCGAGGTTGTTTCCACCCACAACAGGATTCCTTGACAAAAGCCAAAAAATATCATAAATATTCCATGAACTGAAATCTTATTCAAGAAAATAAATCAATTAAAGCATATACAATGATTCAATGAACATATCAAAAGAGGATAAAAGCAATTTCCATTTCCCAACACCTTTAAAACAATATTGCATTACCGGTAACCCCAAAAATATATATATATATATATATATATATATATATATTCTTAAACCTATTCATGGATTAGCATTTCAGAATCTTGTGAAAACCAAATTAAAAAATGATATCTGGACTAACATATTAAGAACAAACTAGATCTAATGTCAATAAGCCACACACACTTCCTTGCTTTAAAGATTCCCAAACCTAATGATTTTTGTTTCATCTCGCCAAATAAATTTTTTACAACACGACTAATTGTTAACCAAGAAAAAAATACAAGTTATCTTTTCAAAATTAAGTTTTGGGCCAGGCCCATTTATAATTTGTCTTGATAGGTTTATCGCTTTCCAGATTTTTTTTAGGAAAAATCACTATCCTACAAGCGTTTTCGAACATAGGAAATCACGTCTTCCTATTTCTTTTGAAGGACTATGCCTACGCCACTCGACCAAGCAACACTTGGTATACAAGTCATTTATAAGCCACCACACACGGGATTGCGAACAAAATTGCTTGAAATGTAGACTATGGGTTTAACATTCACAATCATAATTTTTAAACCAGTCATTTCATGAAAAAATACATAATCTAAACAAAAAATTTCAGATAAGGAAAAAGAAAAACTCACTTAAAAGGTTGCCCAGAAAATTCGAAAAAATCTCGGAGCGTATCCCAAAAAAGTTCAGGATTTTGGACAAGATCCTCATACATAGATGTACGGGAGGAATTGCCTTTCTCTACAGTAGAAAATTCATTAGCTGTAACCAATTCAATTTGTGATTTACCTATCGTCGACATCAGTTCCTTTCGGGTGTTTAAAAAAAAAAGTATTCAACCTTCAGAGATAAAATGAACACTTAAGCATGACTTTTTATAATTTTCTTCTTATCTGAAGTTAGGAAGGGGATATACAATTTTCCTTCTGTCTCCACCACATAAAAATGCATTACATCTTTTTTTTTTCCTTTTCTACATAGTCCACACGTTAATTAATTTTAATTTACAACTTGTAGCATATTATTGAAATAATTGTATTGGTTTTTGGAAAATGTATTAAATGTAATATTAAAAGGATAAGATTTTATTAGAATTGTAATATTAAGTAAAGTGAACATTTTTTGCTTTAGAATTCGAATAAAATAAATTGGCCATTATTGATTTTTGGTTATATCGGAGTTTATTTGTGGAGAAAGAAACTGCAATGAAAAAGTTTGTAACTGAATTTGTTTCTAAATTAAAATAGTTTTTTCTATAAAAATATTGTCAAAAACTTTTTGGTCAAACCTTTTTCATTGTACAAATAGACAATAAAAGCATTAAATTAAAACATTAAATTTTGCCAAGGAATAATTTGAGTAGCAATTATATATGAAATGCACTAAACAAATCAGACTCTGCAAAATTTCCTTGAATTTTTGGTTATATATCTTCCCTTTGAATTTGTTTAAATTAATATGAGCTGATCTTTTGCGTCAAAAAAAGAATAATAATAATAATAATCATAAATATGAAAGTATGGAAATCATATATATCAAAGTATGATATATTCTCAGGAAATCATAGAATATTAAATCAATCAATTAATTAGGATTCAATCAATTAAAACCGTTCTTGAACTCTAAAGTCAATTGTAAAATAAATTACTTCTCACTGCAAATATTATCTAAGTTTTTAAACAAGAAAATTCAAATCTCTTTGTAAAATTCAAGTTAAAACCAGCTTTGAAAACAAGTTTAGTTTTTTCACAAAATTACAAAATCGAATCTCTTCGTAAAAAGTGATTTTGCTAATCAAAAATTTTTGTCAGGAAAATTAATTATATACTCATATCAATTTATATTTCTAGGTTATTAATTCTAGGTGATCAGTCAAGAATTAATATGAAAATCAGCCAAAGATGAAAAACATAAAGATAATGAATCCTAATTAATAATCAATTCAATAAACCGTGAAATTCCTAATGAAAAACCCTAAGCCTAACAAGCAGATTACTCAGACATAATCAATGAAGAACACATCATAGACTGAATAAATTGCATAAGAAATTAAGATAAGTAGAAAAAGAGTTCTGAATCTCTCCGAATGAATCTTGATTCTTCTCTCCAAAAGCTCTCCAAAAGCCTTTTTTGAAAACCACCTTCAAAACTTGAGAAATCTGATTTCTCTCTTGCCAATGTCTCAGTGTCGATCGACACTCACACCTTTGATCGACTCTAAGTACTCTCAACCAATTTGCTCAAAAACGTTTCAAATTGCTCTATTTTGCTCATCTGTGCCAAAATCCTATAAAACCTGTAAAGACTCATAAAGAACCTGAAAACATATCAAAAAAACTCTAAAAGACTCTTTATATCATGGTTAAAAACCACAAACCATGATATACAAACTATCGCAACTAGCTCTGCAGAATCCCTCTCAAACCTTCGACAATCAACTCCTCTGGATATAATACACTTCATGGCCCATAACAAAGCTTCTAGCTCCGAATGAATAGGGCAAAGACTTCGTCTTTGGCATCTTGCTCCCAATACTAAAGTCTGATCCTCACAATTACCACACCACCAGCCTAGACCTGAATTAGGTTCTGATGATTTCCAAGAACCATCAACTTGACATCGAATAATTGACTCCAGGATATACAAAGGTTCCAGAGAACCCAAGATAACCCTTGAGACTAATTGAAACTCCTCCCACAATAATTGTTCACCTAAGCCTGATTAATAATATCTATTGGCTTTGACTATATCTCTTGAAAGACCTTCTTATTCCTATCCTTTCATAAGAATCAAACAAGCTAGGGTATTGAATGATGAGTGGCTCCAAGAGCCAAAGGGAATTTCTCATTCCCAAAAATAAAATTCAAATTTGAATATACCGACTCATATGGGAAACTGCCTGGAGGCAACCCAATGAACACCAAATCCCATATTTGACGAAAATGAGGATGTGAGATTAATAGTTTCTACTACAAAATCTCATCTTTTACACAGCGTGTCACACTGAACTCCCGAGAAGGATAACGTGTTATTCTTATTCGTAAACATGGGAAAAAAACTGAACAGAATGTAACAAACCAAATAGGGATAAACCAAAACCGAACCAAAATGGCTATACTACTAGAATAGATAGTAAACTTAAGGACCGAAACCAAAATTACCCAAATCAAAGCTGAACCACAATTTTAAGAGAACCGAATGGATATTGACTGATATCGAATGAAATTTCAAAAAAAAAAACCTTAATAGTTGAAAGTCGAACTTCAAAAGATCCGAAAACTGAAATGTCGAATGGATTACAAACCTAATATATGAATGCTAAAGACTATTATTCGTATAAATAATGGTTTCTTTACATGATAAATTTTATACAAGAAAAACTCACTATTGTAATGTATCCGAAATATTGTTGTAAGGTCATCATATTTCATTAGTTCATCTCATGATTCGGTAGACGAATAGAAAACAAGAAAACAGGACAAAGCACAAATAGCTAAAAATGAAAGCATGACCGGGACATAACGAATAACTAGGGATGTTGTGGTGAGTGAAAAAACCCGGCCCGGCCCGGCCCGAACCCGAAAAAAACCTGCTCAGAAAAAACCCAAATTCAAAAAACCCGAACGGGTTTTAGGTCTGGTGGGTAAACCCGAACGGGTTTTAACTCTTGTGGGTAAACCCGTGGGTACCCGAATTTTTTTGTCTCATGTGATGTATTTTGCATTTTGCATTGTGTATTTTTGTGTCTATAGCTTTTCTATACCAANTCCGATTTTTTTGTCTCATGTGATGTATTTTGCATTTTACATTGTGTATTTTTGTGTCTATAGCTTTTCTATACCAAAAACAAATATGATTTATATTATGTATTTTGTGTATTTTATAATATCTGTGACAATTTTCAAAAGTTTATAAACTCTAATTAGATTAAGCAAAAACTAAAAACAAATGTTAAATACATAAAAAGTTCTGCAATGTTAAAATACATAAAATGTTTAGAAACTCACAAGGCAACAACAATCAAACATAAACACATAAAAGGTTCATACTCCTGAGCTACTTGCCACTGATGTAGTACACTCAGATCTATCATCAAAGTTGTCTTCAATGTCACCTATAATTTGAAAATATAAATCAACAAAACAATGGAATTTTTTTAAAAAAAAATTTGGACTATGTTTTTACCTTCTAACTCAGCAAAACCAAACATCAGACTTTAAGCGTTTATTAGAGTTAAATACCGTTTGGTCTGTAGTAGTCTCTTGAGTAGGCTGCGTTTCACTTTGTGCTTCTCCTTGAGTTTCAGCCTCTTGGCCATCTTCATTCATTGCATGATATTCATGCTCAGCATTTAAAGCTGTCATTGTCTCCAATGATTGTGAATCCATTCTATAAAGAAAAGAAAAGAAAAAAATGCTCAGCATTTCAAGTTTTTCTCATTCTATAACACATCAACCAAACCAACTAATTTCCGAACAAGATAAACTTAGATCATGATGCGTAAGAAGGATGTTGTGACTTATACTGCTCTAAAGTGACTCTTAAGATCACTAACCTTAACTCTAAGACTGACTCGATAAGACACAAAAACACAAAAACGAATAAGACTTGTTCCTATTCCAAGTATGTAACACCAAAAGGATCAACCACTCACACATCAAACACATCAAACAAGCTTCGAACCCAGAAATTATATAGACAGTTCAAAGCTTCAAACCCATAAATTATATAGACAGATCAAAGCTTAAAGCTAATTCAAAATTGAAACTTGATTCCACCCACAATCAAAGGCTGTAATTTAAAACCAACCCAGAAAATGAAAATCAAAGAGGATTCGTACCTGCTTTGGAGGTGATGAGAGGGTCACGAGAAGCTCTGTCCGAAGATTGAATTTGAAACCAATGAAGAACACAACTTCGCCGACGTGAACACTCTCTGATCAGAACCAATTCGATAGAAGCAATTAGACTAGGGTTATTGCGAAACGGTGTCGTTTTAGTAAAAAGATTTTTTTTAAAAAAAACCTGATGGGTACCCATAGTCTTATAGGGTAAACCCGTGTAAGATTACAAGATTTCGGATACCCGCCCGTTTTTTACCCATTTTTTTCCTGATTGAAAAACAGGTCCGAAAGCTCTACATTTTAAACGGGTTTCGGGTACCCATCGGGTTTTAACCCATTGTTAACATCCCTACGAATAACGTACTTAAAGTCTGAAACATAAGCATAACATTGTCAGCTCCAATGAAGAAAACTGGAAGGAACAACATCTTTTTCTTGTACAAAAAGGTCGTCTGAATTCCGTACGACGGCGTGGACCAAACAAAGCAGGAAACTGGCAACGATGCCAAGGACCAGACTTTGGATGCAGTTTGCGAACCACAATGCCCAAATCGAGCCAAGGATCAACCCGAGGGTGATCACACGGTCGTTAATATGTCAACCGCACAAGACCAATGGATGGTCTCGATAGAAATATAGGAGCAGCCACATGATTGCAAAGGAGGCAAAGGTGAGAAGAGAAGTGGGATCACCGATCAAGTAGAGTGTGACCGAAGCTGCAGTTAAAAGAAAGTAGTTAACCGCAAAATGCCGGAGGTTGAGCTTAACGAGCGAAACAGCGGAGGAGAAAGAGGCTGGACGGTCGATGGAACCTAATGCTAGGAATTCAGACCACCATGGACGGTAGCTAGAAACAGAAGCTATTAGATTATGCATCGACATGGAGATGACATCAACGGCAGAGAGACTTGTCCCCTCCACCGTGATTGGAAGAGTCTCCACCGGTGCTAACATTGCCTAACGTCACTTTTTGAGTTCTCTAGTCAACCAATTTAAACCGAAATTAAAATGTTTTCAAGTATTGATTAAGGGGAGGTATTGGTTTAGGATTTAGAAAGAATTTTAATGACTTTATGTTCTTGCTGATTGTTAGAATCATAGAAAATTGAAAGTTAAAAATGAAGGATTCTAAGAGATTGTTTAGGAAGTTTTTTAAAATCTTGATGATTTGTTTTTTCTAATCTTGTAAAATCTTTCTATTTGATGAAAGAGTTTTCATGACTTTTGTTATGAAGGAAATGATA